>NW_027395290.1:0-61923 GCF_027580225.2 Misgurnus anguillicaudatus
GAGGAAGGAGAGTAAAGATGGATAGCTCCTAAAGCATAGTTCCATATAAATGCACGGATAATTTGTTGTTTTGTCTCAAGTGAAAAACAATATTGACCCTGTAGTTGAAAAGTAGCGTCCTATGGAGTCCATTCAATCGCATTCTGAAATCGATTGCTCATGACTGGCAATATGGCGGCGGGACGCAGTTTAACAGCACGGTAAGTTGTTCCAAACTTTTCGCTTTTACTAAAATCTGTGTACACAAACAATGTTCTCAATGCTCGCGTTCATGTGTAGAGACCCACGTGATACTTCGAGTAAAGTATCACGTTGTGTCGAGCCTCCTTAGTGTTGTAAAAATAGAGATTTTGTGCGCTCAATCGACATGCCCTATTCACTCCCATTCAAAGGCCAGTTTACCAGAAAACGAAAATCTTAAATATCTTAAATGTTGCTCTTTAGTCATAAATATGCTTTTAAATGAAAGTTTGACTCGTTAACAACGAAAAAACACCCTAAATTCCGTTTTAGGGCGGAATTCCCCTTTAATGTGACGTCACACAAACAAAGCCCCGCTCACAGCCACAAACTGACTAGTTAATTTATCCCAAAAGCTTTTCTGAATATGTTTGCTATGTAAATAAGAAACTATTATTTCAGACTGTATTCACAGCAATCAGATCTATTTTTAAACAAAAGCACTCACTGTCTGTTGGTAAGGGAGTGAGGAGCTGTAGCTCATTTACATTTAAAGAGCACCTATTGTCTGATTTACTTTTTACATTTCCTTTGGTGTGTAAGTGTGTGTTAGTACATGTTAACGATACAAAAGGTACAAACCCCAAAGTAAATGATGACGCGAATTATCGTCTCCAACGTAAATCTCTTTTCTTGGACTACAACAAACACATGCATTGTAGGCAATAGTTTACTTCCTGGGATTGGTGATGTAGACAAGACCAACATTATCATAATTCGTGGAGCATCACGTTTCCAGCTGACGTCAGAGGTATTCAGGCCAATCACAACGTACAGATTAGTTAGCCAATAAGGGACACAGAGCTTTTCAAATCTGTGCATTTCAGGAAGAGAGTGAAATCTGAAGCTACAAAAATGTACGGTATGTGAAAAAGAATGTGTTTTTAATCATAAACCACACAAACACATTGTATCATACGAAATACACAAAATAACGTTGTTTTAGCAATGAAATAGGTGCACTTTAAAGGTACACACATGAAACACCGCTTTTTGCTACCACGCAATTATGGGCATTTTGGACGAGCTATAACATATCATCTGTGGCGTATTTTGAGCTGAAACTTCACACACATTATAGGCACACCTGAGACTTATATTACACACTGTAAAAATGGGCATTTATGTGCTCTATAACATGTACCAAGTCAAAAATCTGACATTTCTGTAAAACTGCTCCTGTTTTGCATTTTTCACATTTAAAGTCGCCATGAAACGGAAGTAGCGATTGCCTTATTTTCCTCGTGGTGACGTATATCCGAATGAAACGGCTTCTGAAATGAAATAAGGCAGGGCTGGATTTGAATTTGTCCATCGAGATCTGATTGGATCGTTTGAAGTTGGGTCATGTTGCTAATTGCTAATCGCTGCGATCTTCTCCCGGACCCCGCCCCCCTGCCATACCATATGACCGGAAGTGAAGAGAGATTGGGGAGGGGAGGAGATTTGCATTTTTGATTAAAGATTATAAGCACACACGAATTTTTAAAAAATAATGAAGCTCACAGATAAGTCATTCTTTTAATAATACTATAATATATATATATATATATATATATATATATTAGGGCCGGGACTTTAACGCGTTAATTAAGATTAATTAATTACACAAAAAATAACGCGTTAAACATTTTAACGCATTTTAATCGCACTTATTAATAGAGTCATTCGTAAATGCTGCAGACCCTGTTTTAGTTCGAGAACTCCGGGGTTGTGATGCAGTGTAAATAAAAGTAGACGGAACCTAAACGAACAGCTGATTTTAACGTGACAACGCATCAATTTCAAAGTAAAAATGATTTATTCTGGTAAATGGAGGTTTGCAA
Organism: Misgurnus anguillicaudatus; assembly: GCF_027580225.2. Classification (NCBI taxonomy): domain Eukaryota; kingdom Metazoa; phylum Chordata; class Actinopteri; order Cypriniformes; family Cobitidae; genus Misgurnus; species Misgurnus anguillicaudatus. The sequence goes on from NW_027395290.1 coordinate 2,067, forward strand.
CGGAGGTTTTGCCCAATAAACATCTACCAACAAACTACAGATTATTTTAACATGTATCCTAATGTCTGTTATATGTTAATGTTTGAGTATTGTTGGGTTTAAATATTGTTGTAATGTTGTTTTGTTTCAATTTAATTAGTTTATTACGAGTTTAATTTAAGTTTTGTTTGCTACTTTAAAACGAATTTCATTTCAAATAATTTGTCTCGTAATTATAAACAATGTTTTGTTGTTAGGTTTTGTGAATATAAATTAAAAAGAACATTAAAAGCAACACCGTGCATCTCATTGATGCATATGCTACCGAATGCCAAAACATGCAGTGAGTAGCCTATATCACTTACTTTTCAAAAAATCTGCCTGGCAGTGCCCAGAAGTTAAATTTACACGCGCATTTAGAGCATACTGTATCAGCACGTTTGATTTGCGGTGTGCTTAAGACTTTTAAAAATCAACTTCATATTCATTTTAATAGGCTACTTTGACGGAGGACACGCACAGAGAACAGCGACGGCAGGTAAAGGAAAAAAGTTAAACGAATAGAGTCAGTTTGTAAGAACATTTTTAAATTGACTATAAGATCATCAATATGAACTCTGAACAATGAACTATTATAAACATAACAGCAAGAAAAGCTGAAGAGGAACTCGCAACATTAAAGCAATAAGCATTTATGTAGGCTAAAGCTATATATCACCTCTTATTTTTTTTGTTTAGTTAAGTTTCAATGGTAACACTAAAGGCGCGTACATTATGCAGCGCTTTTCACATCCGAATCCCACTTAAGAAACCTATAAACGATGTGCAACTTAAAAAATATATTATGCACATTTTTATATATTTTAATTTTAATATAGGCTATATAGTATATTATGTTTTGTTGTTTTTATACGCGAGGTGGGGCATCCGCGCACATAGGTACCAGAACACAGACAGTCAAAACCTGAGAAGTCCCGAACCCTGCAATATTAAACAAACTACTTTAAGAAATGCGGGCCAGGAAGCGGGTCGGGTATAATATATATATTTTTTTCTTTGCGGTCCGAGTTGCGGGCGGGTTGTTTATACATTGACCCGCGCATCACTGGTAAGCGTCGATAAGAGCATGGTTGTGTGTAAGATATGCAACAAGGAATTCACATATCACCGCAGCACATCGAACCTCAAGTATAATCTCAATGCAAAACATACAGCAGCTAGCGTGGACATTAGCCCGACTCCGGGTACAACGACTTGGTTGAACAAAAATAAACAATATTTTGTTAAGCTTATGTATTCAGTCATTATTCATAAAAATCCATGTAAAAATACTTCTTAATGTTCTCAGGTCAAATATTTATATGAGATTAAAATGCGATTAATTTAGATTAATTAATTACAAAGCCTCTAATTAATTAGATTAATTTTTTTAATCGAGTCCCGGCCCTAATATATATATATATATATATATATATATATATATATATATATATATATCTTCAGTTTTTCATTTCAATTTCATTTGAACTTTAATATGAACGGTTTTATAATGTATCAGATTACATAACATGTTTAGTGCTAAACTTGTGTACATCACTTTCCTTATCCATGTAATCCCATCATGTTTCACAAAGCATTTCATGTGCTTCAATGGAAGCAAGGAAATCCAACCGAAAGGGTCACACAAATTTGCTTATCCAAAATCTTCGAATTGGTTTACCATAATGTTTCCCAAATGTTGTTTCCAGGTATAATTTAGGTTTTGAATCCCAGATTCAAGCATGATCTCTGACTTTTGGACTTCGCAGCTGTTGAGAAATATCGTTAAAGTTGCAAATGCGCTGTGATTCGCCCTATTTCACACAGGCCGAGAGTGAACGTTTTAGAGGTGCGCTGTGACGGCAGATCAAATGATGCTACTTCTCACTGTAGAATATTTAAAGCAGAGACTCTCGGCATGTGTGATAATGCTTAAGTCATCTGTGAGGCTCATGCTCCACGACTCTGCCCAGCACGTCTGCATGTGCTCAAATAATTGAAAAATCATGTATGGAGTGTGAGATATGTGCAGCGCAGGACTGAAGAAATATCATCAGTCGCTCAGTCTCTTTTTTCATCCCCCCACTCCCTCCCACCTTCCGCGGCGTCCTTTGTCTGCTCTGAGCTGGAGTGTGCGAGTCTGGACGGATGGTAATCAGAGACGGAGTGGGTTAAAGGTTGAGTTTAATATAGCAAAATTAATTTACTTGATTCCCGGAGTCAGATTATAAATCTTACTTACGGTGAACTCCGCCCTTCTTTATCAGAGCCCGGGCTCATTTATCTATCCAATAAAACTGGCCACATGTGTAATAATTCCCCCTCCGAATTTAATTTTCCTTGCGTGTTAATTGCGAAGAATGGTCTCGGCCAGGTCACTCAAAAAACTAATCAATAACTCCGAAAGATATATTTAAATGTGACCCAGAAAAGCATTCGCCCATTTTGCCTATTGATTTTGTATGTTGCTTTCATGCGCAATATTGTTTTATGTAAAACGCCGGACCAAACACGTTCACCTCACTGAGATTAATGCGGAATGCAGTTTTCATTTTGTTTCTTGCAGTTCAGTAAGAGGTCAGTCTTTGTCTTAAAGGTGCAGTGTGTAACTTTTAGAAGAATCTCTTGTGCAATGTAATATACAAAACTATATTATCAGTGGTGTATAAAGACCTTTCATAATGAACCGTTATGTTTTTATTTCCTTAGAAATGTAAGGGGACCGCGGGTCCCCTTACATGGAAGTCGCCATTTTGTGCCACCATGTTTTTTACAAGAACCCTTAACGGACAAACTTTTTTTTACTAATTTGTTTCTAACGATGACATGTTTGTCCTGTGGCATCTACCGTAGCTTCTCTATGCGATTCGATGAACGGTGGACTGAGCATTGGTTGTAATTCGCATGCTCACCACTAGATGCCGCTAAAATGTACACACTGCACCTTTAATCTCGAGCTAAATTTGTTTTTATGCATTCTTATTGTCCGCTTGCCAAATAATCTCTTTTAGTCTCATTTCCAGAAACAATCAGTGAAAATGGCATTCTGTGATTAGCAAAGATTAAAGTCTCACCACTATTTGAGCCAAAACACAATTTTACTTTTATGCCACCGACGGCTTGATTCTAATCTGACCCGCTAATACTTTCTCACAACAAGCTACAAAGTCAGCACTCTTTTTTTGTGCATTTTGGCGTTAGTGGTTTCAGAGTAGCAAAAGAGCTGTATCCAAACCTCTATCGGCATTAAAGAGCGCGATTATCCATGTGGGCGATCCCAGCATGCACTGCAAGGTGACCCACCAGGCCACGCAAGAGCGTTTGACCACCTGGTTGAATTCTGCTGATGTGTCCGGATAGAAAAGCTCCGCTTGCAAAGCGCATTTAGTCACAGTGATAAGAAAGTAAACGAGTATGCTTTGTGTGTGTGTTGTCATTATGTTTGTCTTGAAAGAATAAAGTGTGTTTTGTTTACGTCCCTTACAGGTAATGACAGTAACCCCTTGTCAAGAGAATCATTCAATAGCCACGCGGAGGGATGGGTGTACCGAATACCTGAGCTACGACTTCATGTTTCTCATCAAACGGGAGGAGAGGAATCTTCCAGCCCAAAGCCTCTTGTGTATGTAGGATTACCATGATGGATAAGGTGATTACAGTATGGTTTGCCAATTTCTCCCAGGCAGAGCTTGTGTGTAGACTGCAATAGGATTTCCTCATTCAGATTGTTGTCAGAAGTTCTCGCCTCTAACCCTGTTGAAGTTTGAAACATCTATCAGATTCACCCTTCAAAATGAGACTGGTTAATTTTGCACGTTAGAATGGCCTTTCGTTCAGACCAGCAGGCCACTTAGGGAGGGCTTTGTTATTCATTCCGTTTTGAGTTAATTTATCTCTCCCTCACCCTTTATGTACTTTTGCTATCGATAATTTCCTTCTTATTAAAGCCGCAAACAGAACTCCAGCCATCCGTGTCCGTGTTTAGCCTCCCCAGATAAAGGGGATATCCATCTGGATGGTTGTGAATATACATGGGCCGCTTTCATCCGTGGATGGCCATGTATATTTGACTCCTTTGGATTGCAATTTGCGAGCGTATTTCTCTAGTGAGGTGTGTCACCTTGAGGAATGACTCCTGGCCCCTGGGACGGCGCCAAACAACTCCGTCATTCAAAATGATAATCAGCCGTAGCTGGAAAAATATCTCGCACATACCTTTAATGGTCTGCTTTGATTAGGTTTGAAAATGAAAGATCATTTTGTCCATTTAAATGGAGAAAAAAGATCCAAGATTGGTGGACGGTCTATTCACTGGCCGAAAGTGAGGTCAAATAAATCACTGTTCCTGTTTTTCTTTCATTAGATTTTCCCCATTCTGTGCTTACAATGACTTTTTGAGTTAAAAGATAAACCGCGACGTCGTTGAAAACGATCACGCGTTGTGTTTTCAAGGTTAGTTTAGCATGGAGTGCTCTTAGAGCTGTTGTCCATTAATATCTATTTACATTCATAGTGAAAAGCCTCTTCAAGCATTGTTTTTGCGAGAATCTGTATTTGCCATCGCATCGCATTTAATGCGAGCGGTGTATGTGCGCATTTCTCCGGGTGACAGATTGAACGAGAGCGCTGCGGGTTGAATGATGGGGGGAACACGACGATGGGGATTCTCATTCGCAGACGGGCGCAACTGAGAAAATGAGGGCTGCTGCAGCAGCATTGCAGCAATATGAATGATACATTACATGATTGTCTTAGACTGAACCTCGAGAAGCATGCGGACTGCAGATGCCGACTTCCTCCTGCGGTGTCATTCTCTATTTTCAATCTCGGTGTCCGGCTTGTGCTGTGCTCTGGCATGACAGATATCTGATAAAGTCGAATATTACGGAATGGCAGCAAATAATATTTACAATTATTGCTCGTGCTCAGCTGGGCTGGGAATGGGGTTGGGTTTTGTATATTTATATTTTTTTAACTAAACGATGCCTGCTGCTGATATTTGAAAGGCTAAAATTTAAACTAAACTGTTGAACTCAGTAGGCATCACTGTTGGTCCTGCCAAACCTTATATTTAAGTCAAGAGCACTTTTATTTACATTAAGCATCAAGTCACTTTGCAAACATTGATTTATTTCAAAATTCTTTTATGCTCAGTGTGAATTCCTCTATAGTCAGAGGAATCAATTCGAAACATTATTTATGTTGACTTTGATAAGTGTTGCATGTGGTCACCCACAGATCTGTTGCTATTAATGATGTATAATTATGTTTCCTTATTGAGTCACCAGCAAAAAGTGTACTGTTCACAATATTGTGTGATTGTATAAATGCAAGAACATTTTTAAGTCTGCTGTACAAAGAGTATAGTTACATTTATGCATTAGGCAGATGCTTAAGTGACTTACAGTGCTTTCAAGCTATACATTTTATCAGTATGTGTTCCCTGGGAATCAAACCCATGGCATTTTGCACTACTAATGCAATGCTCTTCCAACTGAGCTACAGGAACATTGTTCAGCAAAGCTATGACATTTCACAAGACTTTATTAAGATGTCAAATAAATATTTGGTGTCCCTAACGTACATATGTGAGTTTTAGTTCAAAATACCATACAGATAATTTATTATAACATTTTAAAATTGCCACTTTGTACAGTAGGTGCAGGGTTTCCCACAGACAATTTGTTAGTTAAGGTGGTAGGGTTGGGCAGGAGTGCGGATCCGGGGGCCGTGGCAATCAAAGGGGCCGGGCGTACGTGTCATGATGAAAATAACAATATTTAAATTTAAAACACTCAAATAAAACTTAATTTTGAAGAAACTATAACAGAAAATGAACACATACTAGATTATTAATGAATTAATTGTAACGGGAATAGCTGCGTGATGAAGTGAAACTAAAGGGTTAATGAACACAAACTGAAGCAGATGTTATAGAATGTCTGGCGAACGATGATAGATAGTGCAAAAATTTAAAAAACAGATTATTTCCCACTATTAATTACATTATCGTAAAGGAGTGTAACTACTGTAGCATGTAAATAATGCACATAAATAATGTGAGCAAGAGAGCTCAACAAGCAGGTTGCTCAAACAACAAAATCACCAGCTAACTTACTCTAAATTTGCAAGAACTATAATACTACTAAATAAACCCAAAACATAAGTCCACTTACAGTTCTCACGGACATGCGTTTTATCAACTGGCTATCCTCCAGACATGACGGACCACGTCTTTATCTCATTTCGGCCGTGCGCGTGCCCGCTCGTTGTGTGAAGCGCGTCCGCGCTATTTTCCGAGATACACTTGACGGCCTTTTGTGCAGCAAAATTTGAATTTTTCGGAAGACCTAGTTAAGGCAGAAGGGTTTCCCAGCTTAGGCGGGCCACCCGAACTGGAAAGTGCTGCGGGAAACCCTGAGGTGTGAGCAAAAATTTGCTGTTTTTGGGCGTGCCCTTTTAAATGCAAATGAGCTGATCTCCGCACTAAATAGCAGTGCCATGGTTGGATAGTTCAGATTAAGGGGTGGTATTATCCCCTTCTGACATCACAAGGGGAGCCAAATTTCAATTATCTATTTTATCCTTGCTTGCAGAGAATAGTTTACCAAAACTAAGTTACTGGGTTGATCTGGGTTGGGAAAAAGTCAGATTTTCATGATATGTCCCCTTTTAGTCAAGGATTAGCCAACAATACATTGTATGGGTCAAAATTACAGCTTTTTCTTTTATGCCAAAATAATATATTTTGTTTGGAAATTTGGTTTATTATTTTCCATGAAAAAATATTGTAAGTTTCCAATCATAAATATATCAAAACTTTTATTTTTGGGAGTGGATGCCATGCTTAGGACTTGAATTTGAACGCAACTTCAAAAGCGATTTTTTCAATATTTCAATTTTTTGCACCCTCAGATTCCAGTTTTTTAAATAGTGGTATCTTGGTCAAATATTTTCCTGTCCTAGTATACTAATATCCTATGTTAACAAACCATACATCAATGGAAAGCTTATTTATTCAGCTTTTAGATGATGTATAAGTCTCATTTAAAAAACTAACTTTTGTGGTCCACAGTGATCTGAAAACAGTGCAGAATCTTAAATATTTACATGCTATATGTCACAATTTCTTTTCGTCAAAATCATACATTTTCTGTATATTATTAGATTTTGAATACCAGATGTCCAATGCCCTGTCAGACTTTTGAACCTCTATATATTTACCAACCATAACAGGTATGAAGGCATTAAGGGCAGCAGTATAAAATTGATTTTGTCAGGAATGTATACAGGACCATGTTAGATATGCACTTCAAAGGTCTAAAAAGGGCAAAAGTGAACCCCCTGCACCCTCCACCCCCCAGTTAATTATTGAGGAGATACATTGCGTGAGGAGCATTTGGCTTTCATCACCGCAACCTTTCATTGTCTTCTTATTCTCCTCTCGTATTGCCTCATCACTACGGTTAATATAAAGCCCGGCCTGAGCTTCTAAAAGCCAGCACTGTAATGAATAGGCCTGATTAGAGCGTCTAACCACTCTGAACTTTACATACATTTTCAGGCTGTGTCAAACAGTGGTGTTGATTGATAAAAATCAGCAAATATCTCTCTCCTTAATTTTTTTTCGCCCGCATTATTGCCGCACCGTAAATGCCTGGCTTTCCGCTCTCGGAGCGCCTTTTATCTCAGACGTGGCCTTTGATTTTTCATCCTGGATTTCTTTTAGGGCGACAAATATACACAATTAAACGTAATTGCAAGGGACGTGCATTAGCGAAAGCTGGAACTCGACGCCCTGTCAGCTTTTGAGTGAATATAATGGAGAATGTATGTTCGAACCGGTTTGAATGTAGTTTATTAATTGATACTGACGGGGCGATGTGAAGGAGTCAGCCTGGAAGCGGGCGAAAATATCCAACGCGAGGTTCCAGTCCGTAGGGAATTCTAGTTGAATATTCAATTTCCAAGAAAAAATAAAAGATAGAAAATAGAAGCATTATACGCTTGCTGTACCTGGGGCTTTTTTCTCATTTAAGGGACTTGGCGAATATCACGCTAGCGTGCTAGAAGGATTTTGTTGTTGTTGTAACCCGCATCCACCCCCAACCCTTCGTTTTTTGCTTGTGATTGAAACCAATCCCCCCTCTCAGCCTACCACATCATGCTAAAAAGAATGACTGCCACAGACTGATGACTTTCAATATGCCTGCGTCTCCCGCAGTAGTGAGTGGGGGGTAGGGGGGGTCAGCGGTAATTCATAACTGCTTTAAAATTGTGTGGAGCCCTGGCAGCAGCTGTCAGAGGGTGTGCGGAGGGTCTGAGTATGTAAATGTGCAGATAGGGAGTTCACCTCCACAGTCCTCCTTCATCCCGCATCAATCAGGGCTCCTGAATACATCAGGGGTATTTTCATTATACCCTGTTATTTACTACATCAGGACAAATTACCCTGGCAGGCCGGGCTGTCTTTTTTCTGGGCAGCCTGGTGCAGCCAACTGGGCTTCAGCGCTGGAATCTTATTGTAAACATTGGAGGATGAATCTCTCGATTGAGCGCATCAATCTCTCCGCAGTGTGGACGGCAGCCGCCAGCGCTGCTGAAATTGTTAGCCGCGAGTTCGGTTTTTAAATATCTGTGCGAACTCCATGGACAGTTCTGCTTTAATTTCTCTCTCTCTCTCTTTCTTTTGTCGGCTCTTTCTTATTTCTCCCTTAAAGGATAAGTCCATTTTCTTAAAAAAAATCTAGATAATTTACTCACCACTATGTCATTCAAAATGTTGATGTCTTGCTTTGTTCAGTCGAGAAAAAATATGTTTTTAGAGGAAAACATTCCAGGATTTTTCTCATTTTAATGGACTTTAATGGACCCCAACACTTAACAGTTAAAATTGCAGTTTTAAAGGACTCTAAACAATCCCAAACGAGGCATAAGGGTCTTATCTAGCGAAACGATTGTCATTTTTGGTAAGAAAAATAAAAAAGGCACACTTTTAAACCACAATTTCTCTTCTTCCTCCGGCTGTGTGATGAGCCAGCGCGACCTCACGTAATTGCGTAATGACGTCGAAAGGTCACGTGTTACATATATGAAACGCACATTTGTGGACCATTTTAAACAATAAACTGATACAAAGACATTAATTAGTATCATTCGACATACAACAACGTCAGAACGGTCCTCTTTGTCCACACTTGTAAACACTGGGGCGTAGTTTCGCATACGTCATCCGTGACCTCTTGACGTGATGACGTATTACGTGAGACAAGAGGTTTTTAAGGTCATATTTTTAATTTTTCTTGCCAAAAATGACAATGGTTTCGCTAGATAAGACCCTTATGCCTCGTTTGAGATCGTTTAGAGTTCTTTGAAATGGCCATTTTAAACTGCATTAAAACTGTTAAGTGTTGGTGTCCATTAAAGTCCATTAAAATGAGAAAAATCCTGGAATGTTTTCCTCAAAAAGCATCATTTCTTCTTGACTGAACAAAGAAAGACATTAACATTTTGGATGACATGATGGTGAGTAAATTATCTGGATTTTTTTTAAGAAAATGGACTAATCCTTTAATGTCTCTCTGTTTTGTTTTGTTCTGTTGTGCTTTAGCTCAATAAGTGCTTCAGTACAAAAATCTGTACCAAAAATTTAAATGAGCAAATGGAGGCTAAAAGTCTTTTGAGGTTTTTTGGGGAAAGATGTCACAGTCTGTGCTCAGATTTGTCCAGAATCATCCAAACTATGCAATCTATATAAATTTTACAGCGCATTACTCCCGTAGTAGGTCACCAGAAATCCCATTTGTCTTTTTTGTTACTTTCAAGGACATTTACATTTATGCATTTGGCAAGCTTTTATCCAAAGCGACATACAGTGCATTCAATCTATATATTTTATTCAGCATGTGTGTGTTTCAAACCTATGACCTTTAGAGTTGCACAAAATGCTCTACCAGTTATGGGTAGAGACAAAGTTGATACTTAAATAAAACAACTGAGCAATAAAAATGAAACCATTTTGCTTCAGGTTCTTTCTCTCGGCTGTTCTCCTTCACAGCTTCTATATTTTTCCCCAAGACATTTCCAATCCCAGTCCTAAGGTCTAATTGGGAGGAAAATGGATCTTCCTGTTGGAGCGATAAGAGCTTTAACAAGTGTAAGTTAGCAGCCTACCTTCAGATTCAATCCAGACCTGCATTATGTTTAACCAACACTAGTTTCCATGATGTTCCTTCCATCATAATAGATTAGGCTGACCCGGACTTTATTTTTAAGGTGCACCTGATCTTGCCTAGTAAAGGCTCATTCGTCCATCTGTCTCAAACTCTTCCCTTTTTGATAAGGAGCTTATGGTTACTCTTCATATTCATCTGAGCTTATAGAGTATTCATAATTAAACTTATTTGTTTTTTAAAGGGATAGTTTACCCAAAAATGAAAGCCCTAGTGTATTTCCATGAATGTTGTGTATATGTTTGATCTCACCCGCCTCCTCCCGCACACCGCTCATGAATGTGTCCATGTGTATCGTGAGATTTATAAATAAATATTTTTTCTTGCTGTGATTAGTGTCCAAACATCTGGCACTAATTGGCACTAAATTACACCCCCAGTTTAAAATGAAGGCCAGAGATCACACAGTCCATGAAGCAGGTGTCTGAGAGATCCACAGATATCACATCTCTCCTGGATGGGGGTGGGGGTTCGCTAAGACCCACTCTGGGAAGAGGCGAGGATGGGGGATTGGTAATGTCTAACGTGACATAATGAACACTGAAGATATGAGGAATACAGATGGTAGGAAAAATCAATAGCAAATGCATTGGATTTAGCACAGCGCAGCTCACTGTCATTAAACATAAAGATTTGCTTTGCTGTATGAACAGCATTATTGTGTCCTTAATATTTCAGAATGTCCACATTGGATGAAGACTGGTGTCTTTCTACAGGCGTTGTGTTGGGGGCATTAAACTAAATTTAGGAACTTGTAGATGATTGTAATGGTGGTTGTAGTGTCTTGACAGTAATGTAGTAATTCAAGTGTTTGCATAATAGTTTAAAATGGCTTTTTGTCTTCATATGTACTATAAGTCGCTCCGGAGTATAAGTCGCTTCAATCGAAATGTGTCAACAAGACACAAGTCGCAATGTACACGTTGCATTTATAAAAAAAAAAAAAAAATCCAAGTCGAAGAACAGATATTTAATCTGGAAATGCAACTTATTCAACTAAACTATAGCACACAGAACAGCAGGCTGAATAGGTGTCCGTATGTTAACGTAACATTATCAGTTATTTATACGATACACAATAGAATACAGAATATACCTGGAAGGCTGAATAGGCTAAATGAACAGAACAAGCCAACGGTCATCAAGTTCGCAGGCTCGTCATTCCACATTACTAAATTCATTGAATTACATAAATACAAGAGCAGCATATAGCGGACTCTCGTGGCTGTAGACAGTTATGTTGTCTCTTGGTTCTTATATGTCCAAATTAATTATTACTTACAAGTCGCGCCTGACTATAATCACAGGACCAGCCAAACTATGAAAAAAAGTGTGACTTATAGTCCGGAAAATACGATAGTGTTGGGATGTTACATTTGAAGAGCACAAATGCAAAAGCCACTGAATGCCAAAAATGAGATAATAATATTGACCAAATGCTCCCGGCATGTATTATACGTTCATCAAATACTTTCTGTTAAAATCTGCTTAATCCCAGACTCAGGCCATTCAGAAATACTGGTCTGTTGGCAGAATCCATTAAATGCCACAATTTTTCAGCAAAGTTCTCTAAGTGCATGACAGAAGAATTGGATGAATGAGCAGTTAAAAAAGGTTTATCGAATATATATAAATATAGATTGAATTTTGAGCCTTTTATTTTTATTCAGAAAGCACAGTGAAGAGTGACTGGAGAGTTTTTTTACAAGTGAAGATTTTTGCATGTACTTAGAGGGTTTTGGAGCAAAAACCAGTAGCTGTGTTTTCAAAGTTGCGTATTAAACTTATGTGCATAATTGGAATATCGTATTAAACATTTATGAATAAATCATACGTTTCCATCCAGTGAGCTGAAGAGAGCAAAATCGTCACTTTCTGATAAACTGGCGCTAAATATCAGTAAGTAAAGTGTGTTTAATTACTTCAGAGTGAAGACGAAACACTATACACCTGTTATCATTCGGATGTGAATTCCTGCTGTTTGAGTTGACAGTCAAGTAAGACAGTCCTATAAAGTAATATTACCGAACCATTGAAATAAAAGTCTTTAACTGTTGATTTCAGAACATCCAAAACCGCATTTAAGATGCAGTGCAATGAGATCTGTAAGATAGTTAGTCCAATGTGCAAAGTCACATGACTTTTTTGATGCGCATCTAGGGATTTATTTGGTTAAAGTGTATCTATCGTAGTTCTTGCGCATGTTTTCTTGTATAATACATTTATCCAACTCATTAATGCGCATACATTTTTTATGCGCATTTTTAGAATTCATGCGCATCTTGGCGTTTCCATTCAGCATTTTTTTTTACGCATCACCAAAATTTCATTCAAATGTGGATGGAAACATAGCTAGTGAAATTTTTTAAATAACAATGAAATGACTAAAGTGACATTTGTGAAAATAAGACATTACAATTACTGACTAATAACCTTTTTATTACCATTAAAGTGAAATTACTAAATTTAAACATAAGAGCCTAATAGACCCTTTTACTGTTTGTACACAATGATGACGTGGTAACGTATGCGCGCGCAGTTAGGCAACGGAAGTATGGCAAGAATCAGCAGTAAAGCAACACAGGTGACTTATCAACTTTTTCAACACAGCTACCAGATTTGTGTACTATAGTGGAGTGGATAAAAGACATTAGCAGATGGCCAAAAATAAAGTAGTCAGATACATATATGTATATTTGTATATTATATTAGTGCAACCAAATGCAACAACCAGACATTTTGATGCTGGGAAACCGTTTTAATACACTTTCTGAGTTGCTAACACATTAGAACCAATGGGGAATAACATCACTTCAGTTGTCGAAATGCGCACGTAAGCTATTTGATCATGTGGGCTGTAAAAGGGTCTATAAAAATGCACATTTACAAGAAAACATGTCAGACGCACTTAGAGGGTTTTGCATTTGAATCATGGTAAAATGTGGACAAACCCAACCGCTGGGTTAAACTAACCTAACATTTGACTCAAACATGGGAATAAACTATCAAACATTTATTTTTGAAAGTAGTTAATGTACAGATTTACACATGTACTGTAAAATAGAGAATTGTATGAGAAAATTACAACCCTGTTAAAGTTATACATTTTATCATCTAATAGTAAGAAATAAGTTGCTTCAATGTACAGATCCAATGTTAGTAGTAGCTTATAGCTATGTACAAAATACACAAATTGCTTGTAGCTTGAGAGGTTACAAGAACGATCACTACGCCATTCCTTAATTTTCTCAAAGTGCGTCATTGTTTTTCTAATTCATTTGCCTGCACTGCAAGCATGTTTCACAAACAGTGAAATAATGAAAGCGTTTGGGTGTTCATCACAGACAGGCTCATGTCAGCTTGATTATATTTGCCTCATTTTGATGAATTGAGCCGAATTCATTAGTGCTGTGTGTGTGCAGCCCCGGGTCAGGGCCAGTCATTGCAGCCGTTCCCTGTAAGACAGCATGAGTCAAGGAAAGGGAGATGCCACTGCCATTAGTTCAAGGGTTACTGTTAGAAACTTTGCTGGTTCTTAACTTAATAAATCCCGACAGCCTAATCACGAGTCCGTCTTTGTAGGGTTAGCCTTTGCAGATTGTGGCGTTTAAGAAGAGATCCGGAGGGTCGTAGGATGAGAAGAGAAAGTGCGATTCAAACATCTCCAGGAAGAGAGAGAGAGGGCAGCGGGGGGGAGAGAAGGGTGTCACAGGCAAAGACCACGGGGGGAGTCTAAAGCACTTCCATCTCCTGCCATCTCCTGCAGCTTCTGATTTGAGAATATGATAAAGCCCCTGCCAGGATAATAGGCCCCGGCAAATGTCGGGGCCTGTGAAGAACACGGGGCCGGATCAAGTAGCTGAAGCTAACTTCAGGGAGAAAACCGAAAGCCAGGAGCCAGGGCCTGCGGCTCGGCCGCGTAGGGGGCTCAACGAAAGGGCGGGCGTGTGTATGTGACAAAGGCCACGGATGAAGGAGAGAGCCACCTACAAAGCCCAGGCTGTCTGCCAGGATTTGGGTGCCGTGTTGCTGGTAGAGATGATGCTCCCCTCTGATATCCTGGGGGAGATTATAGCAGGAGCAAGAAGATAAAAGAAATCTATATACATGCAACTTCTCGTATCTTCAGCCGAACGTGGGAGGGGAGGACGTCACGGGAGAACCTGGATGTATCTTCGGCATGACAGCTCATGTCTCTTTTTCCGTCTCGTTCGGCGGGGTTGTTAATAATGGCCGCTCTCTGACACGGGTCCGTGGCCTCCTCCGTTACAGACTCATTTGTTTCCCACCTCCTCGATGGCTCCGTTAAAATATCTTGTGGGAGTCGCGTTTCGTTTATAAGGTCTATTGATTCAAATCTTGCCACAATCTATTATGCTATTGTCTTGCCTTAAGTGTCTCATCTGTACTATTCATGAACAGTTCACTATATATCAAACTCATGTTTGCTTTAGGACATAATAGATATGTTTTCATGTTCTTATTTATTTCTGATCTGTAGTTTGCGCTCTGAGCGGACAGATTGTAGAGATTAGCTATAAAAAGCAGCACATAGACTGACCAGATCGTACAAGTTCTATATGTTCATGACAAAGACTTATGAGTAGTTTCTAAACAGCGAAGCTGTACATCTTAAATGTTAAAATGTACCCTGAAAGCTTAAACATATCATCCACACCACCACTAAATATGTGTACATGAACCATGTAATAATTATCATGGTTGCTTATAATGTATTGAAGGGAAAATTCCACATGGCCATGTTTTCCACAGATGGACTACGCCAGCGCTTGGTCATGTATCATTTTGATGCTATTCCTGAGGTGTCTCTGAAATGTAGATGTTTAAAACCGATGCTTCAGATTGGCCTCTGTTTATTTAATTTACTATAAAACTGCAACCGTTACTTCACCATAGTTTCTCAGGAATGTTAGTTGAGGTATCCCAGTGGAAAACAGATTGATGGGGAATTTCTCCAGCAATAGCTTATTTAGGGTGCCCTTATAAAAAATGGCTAAACTTTTGAAGACACATATATGCGTTTGGTTGTACACATATGCATTAACATCCACATTACTGTGTGATGCTAAATAAGAGCTATTGTCTCATCTTCTCAGTTTCATTCTTTGTAATTGGCATTGCGAAGGGTTGATGTCAACATAATTCGGGTAAATATTGCTCTCTGTGCTGCATACAACTCAAAGTGTTGCATGGGAAAGATCTCAGATTACAGCAATGTGTGCTTTTAGCAAGCTATAACAGCCCACGCTTATTTCTCTTTTAATTAATGCTAATGAAATGCTAATGGATCCACTTTTGCTTAATGTTTTGTAATGTGCATGCTTGAAATGGCTTATATACAGTATGATTTAAAATGTTACGCTCAAAACAAATAAATTCATGTTTTGCTACAGATCCTACTAACAAAGTTTACATAAGCTGCCTTGGCACATTGGGCATGGGATGTTGTGGTTTAGAGGGATGACCTCGCCCACAGTGCTATGTTTGAAGGCAAGTCTGAAAATCAGGTATGATCAAGGTATTGATTGCCTTGAAGAATCACCTCAGTCAAAATTATTAATGAACAAGGAGCCAAAATCATTAATGAGGACAAAATACTGTGAAATAAACAGCATATGACCTCCCCCAGGCATTATTAATTGATTTTTGGGAAGGAACATAGAGAAAATGCAATGATGGCAGGGAAAGTAAAGCACGGTAACATTAATGATGAATCTGACAAAATCAGCTTTGACTTGCACTCTAAAAATGCTGGGCTGTTTTCATCCCAGCGCTGCGTTAAAAATGGACACACTGAACCCATTGGGTTATAGTTTAACTTATGCTGGGTTGTTTCAACCTTAAATGCTGGGTTGTAATCCATTGTTGGGTCAAACATACATATTTTTTCTGCTAATTTAAAGGCGGAGTCCACGATGTTTGAAAAACGCGTTGGAAAAGGAGACGGGCCGACTACCAAAACACACTTATAGCCAATAAAATCAAATCAAATGCCGGGTTGCGTATGTGTGGGGCGGGTCTATCAACAGAAGGTCCAGATTCTATTGGGGTAGGGGCGTGTTTGTTTAGGTGATTTCAAATATCAACATTGGCTTTCAAACATCATGGACTCCGCCTTTAACCCAACGGCTGGGTTTGTCCCTTCACTGTAAAACCTAACAGTTAACTTAACTCAAACCATTTAAGTAAACCGGTTGCATTAGACCATTTAAGTTTTAAAACACATACATTTAAGTACTGTAAACTTGAGTCATGTGCAATTATGCATTTATATTTAAGTAGTGTGAACTTAAATATAAGTGCATAACTGCATATGACTCAATTAGTTTAAGTTCACAGTACTCAAATGTATGTGTTTTAAAACTAATGCAACGGTTTACTTAAATGGTTTGAGTTGAGTTAACTTTTAGGTTTTACAGTGTTTTTGACCCAGTGCTGGGTTGAAAATAACCCAGCATTTTTAGAGTGTTGTTTTATTTTAAATTAGTTTTTTTATTACTGTTTGCAAAATCTGTCAATCTGGGGTGCGTTTCCCAAAATCATTGTTAGCCAACGAACATCGTAAGTTCCTAACATCGTTCAACAATTTGGTGTTTCCCGAAACCATCATTCAAACGAACATTCGCAAACGGCATCGCTAACTTGTGTCGTTGGAATGATAGCTCTTCATCTGTCGTTAGAAACATCGTTCCTTGTTATTATCATATGTAGACTTACGTTGATCATGCTTTTGAACAAAATAAGCAAAAAACATGTAGTACAGTCTATATCCATTATTCTAAATATATTACAATTTTATTTTACGTCTTTAAATTTGTAAACAGAATAAAAGCGCTGCATTTAAAAACTGCGCATGTGCGCAGAACTGCCAGCTTTAAGACCCTGGGGAATCCCTGGGAAGAGTGACGTAAGAGGGAACTTGCGCGTGAATCAATAATCTGACATTAAATCGATTTGCACAGATTAATTAATACTTCACCTCCCACGTGACATCATCAACTATGTTGCTAAACCAACATGGTTCAAACGACGAATGTGCGACAAAGTTATATGCTTTCGGGAAACAGTCGTGACAAGGTAGTTCGTTTCTCCAACGATGCATCGTACTATGGTTGTTCAGCAACGAGTTACGTCGTTGTTTGGGAAACGCACCCCTGTATAGCATTAATATCAACAAAATAGTCAGCAGGAGTTAGTTAAATATAAATAATATAAATATAATAAAAAATTATATTTTCTGCTCCAAAAATTATAATGAATACCTTTGACAACTTTGAGAAATAATTTACCTAAAAACTAAAATTATGTCATTATTTATCTTCATGTTCTTTCAAAATAAAAAAATCGACCTTTCTGTGTTTCCAAAACTCATTGGTCTCAGGGAAAACACATAATGATACAATATATATAGCTTGTAATGCACTGTGTGTCGCTTAGAATAAAAGCATCTCCCAAAACGCATAAATATAATGTACTGTACTTTTATATTCAATAAAAACTGCTGGTTTGAACAACACGGGGGTGAGCAAACATTGACACCATTGTTTTATTTTTGGGTGAACTGTTCCTTTAAGGGACAAGCAGATTCAATATATCAGTGGCTCAGTGGTGACCCTTTGCTTCTTCAGCGTGAGCTCCATGCTGAGATCATGGCCTTTAAGGTTCCTGTACAGTGTCAGTCCACCCTTCATTAGCCCTCTCTCTCTTTCTCTCTCCTCCATCTTTGATCTCTTCATGCTTGCTCACTTCTACATCTGATGGAGGGAATTAGAGATAGAGAGATTCTGGCCGTTCCGCATGGACCTTGACACAGCAGAGCCGAGTGATGAGAGAGGAATGAAAGAGATAGGGAGAGAGAGAGAGAGAGAGATCACCAAGTATCTTAATCCTCACTGTTTCCCTATCTTATACCAGCATTTGCCCTAAGATTCATAGGACTTTGTAGAAATGTATAAGTCTCTACATACTGTAGAATAACCACACACTTTAAGGTCAAAGACATCCCCATCCTTTTCATCATTGTATTTACTAACCTTGCCAAACATGTATTTTTTTATTTTGCTGTGGAACATAAAAGTTTGTCGGCCACAAAGCGTCAACAGTTCCTATGCCACCTATCTGTATATTACCTACAAAACTAAAATTTCCTTTAAAGGGACATTCCTTTTTTTTTTAAATATGCTCATTTTCCAGCTCCCCTAAAGTTAAACAATAGATTTTTACCGTTTTGGAATCCATTTAGCTGATCTTCAGGTCTGGCGCTAGCACTTTTAGCATAGCTTAGCATAATCCATTGAATCTGATTAGACCATTAGCATTGCGTAATATCACTACGCCTGCTGCAGCCAAGTTACAGCAGCAAAATCCTTGATTATTACGCCAGTTTCAGAGTATTGTTTTTGAGAGTATTTTCAATATATCTGCCTAGAAAATTGCAACTTTTAATTTTCTGTCGGTCTTAGTACATGATGTAACTAAAGAAGAGTCAAGTTTCAAATAGGTCTATTAAATAAAAAAATCTTTGATATTAAGAGTTATTTTTTAGCGCTATGCTAATGGTCTAATCAGATTCAATGGATTATGCTAAGCTATGCTAAAAGTGGTAGCGCCAGATCTTTTTGCTAATTTTTTTACAGCGATGGTACACAGAACAACCATTTTTGGTTCATTTTGTTCAAAGCAGAATCAGTTGAAATGGGGTCTGAAAATAAAGCCTGTAAAGTTTGATAAATGTGATGTTTCATTTCATCACCTTTCCATAGCTTGACTGAATATCACGACCCTGTCATATGCTCCCTAATGCTTGAATTTCCATACATAGGAACGCCATAGCATTACCATGGCCACTTCGTCCTCACACCCAAAGCGGCTCAGAGCCATTTTTCTTGGTTTCCCGGCCAGGGGCTCTGCATAATCAAAATAATTCAGCAAATAAATATGGCAATCAAAACAGATGGGCAGAGAAGCACTCTGCCTTATTTTTAATGCATATCAATTTGATGGCTCAGAATAGTTGCCGCATATGGCAATGTGAATAGAGATGTTTATGCCGAATATGCTATTTTCATTTATGTGATTTTTTTGTTACTTCATGCCAGTAGCGGATTGTGTGTGTGTTTGTGTTCCCACTGGGTTACACTGTGTACCATCACACTCAATCACACTTTCATCTCTAGTTTAAACACAATCACAACTTAAGTTTTCACCCATCGGCAGGGCCTGTAGCCGTTTGCATTCACTCAGCTCAAACTACCGTCACCGACCAAAGCTATATATGTGCCGATTTGGTCTGCCTGGGTGTGTGCTTGTCAAAAGTGTTTGCTAACAGCATGATTTGCAGTGTTAATTTCATTTACACCGGTCCTTGCGTCTCATTTCGTTGCTCAGAAATAAAATGTACATACACTACATATATCACATATTGAAGCAGCTTGGCAATGAAGCAGCTCGGATATTTGGGTTAATATCCTCAGGAGATCGGCCCAGATATTCCCGATAAGGCAAATAACCGTGGATCAAGTCCGACCCGGCTGGCACGTTTTTTAAACGTAGCATGCTGCATAAATATTTCACTGATTTGTTTATTTATTTACTTGGGTCGTTTTATTAGAAGGAATTTTTCTTGGAAATGCCACAGCTAATTTCCTGGCGTGGGGAGCGAGATCCAGAGGCCCAGGCAGAGTTATGGCATACACAGCGCATTTGTGTGATGGGAGCCAACACATTAAACTCGAGAGCGAGAGAAACCAGCTCAGAGAGAGAGAGAGAGAGAGAGAGAGAGAGAGTGACAGTAGCTGTGCATCTCTGAAGAGGAAATACCTTTTTCCTCTTTCATTTGACTTGCTAGCCTGCAGCTGTTTTAAGCATGACACAGGCGGTGTATCCGTGGATGAGATATGCTCCGCATTAAACATACAAATGAGCAGCAGACGCCGTAGCCCCAACCCATCATCGTCTAGATCCAGTATCTGATGCAAAATTAAAGCAGATACATATATCGAAAACAACGTTTCAGCATTAGTTTTCACAATTTTCTTTGCCTTTTGCTTTCGCCTATGTGCGTGTTGAATACATATTCGTTTACTTTTTCATATGTCAGACAAAAAACACTTCAGCGACGTCAAAAACACGATGATCACAGGCTTTCCGTTTTGTTCTTTTTATTCACTTTTCTTCCTTTGTGAAAGATTTTTTTTATTGTTGGCAAACATAATGTCATCTTTCTGCAAAACACAGTATCACGTTTTTGTATCTGTCATTTATCTTAAAAGCGTGATCGTATTTTTACAGCTTGCTCTCTTTTGTATTTTAAAACAGAAGTCAATGGGTAGCGTTCCGGGGGAGCGTGTTTGTCAATTTGCCGTCATACTTATTATTTGGCTTCACGTTTGATGTGGAGATAGATGTGTCTTCACGAATTTGCCTGCAGTTCCCTATAGTACAGCAAAGCAGAGACTTATAGAAACTGATGGGAACACATGCACACACAGTTTATATAGGCAAATATAAAAGTTTAATGCTGCTAAAGTGGGATGTAGAAGATTTTGATCAGGTCAAATATCCAATTGATATGGAAACTGAAATTGGCAGAAGAAATACAGTATGTGTGTCTCTATGATAGCAGGGCTGCTTACTTCTTAAGAAATACAAAATAGACAGAAATGAGATTAGAGAATGAGGACATTTTTAACATTGAGTAAAATATAAAATAATAAAATTAATATAGCTCAGTTAAAGGGATAGTTCACTCAAAAATGAAAATTCAGTCATCATCTCATCATTTCTGTCATCCTTTGTGTTCATCAGAACAAAGAAATTTATACAGGTTGGTAACAACACGAGAGTGAGTAAATGATGACATAAATTTCATTTTTGGGTTAACTAATGTTTTTCTTTTTTTAGGGATTTAATTTAATTTAAATATATGATGTATTTTATTGTACAATTAGTTTTGTTGCAATCTGAGAGCAATATGGGGATTGCTGTAAGCTGAAATCTAATTTTTGTCTTAAAGTATTTTTGAATACCTCTGTTGCATTATATCATAGGCATTCACAAATGCATAACATCACATTGGAATTCTGTTTGTACATTTTTTTCACAAAATATATGCAACCTATATTTTCAATAGTAAATCTTCCACTGGTAAAAAATCATTAGAAGGTACGTGAGTTTCTACAGATTTGTTTGCTAAAAAGTATACACAGAAGGTACAAAAGTTGTCACTGGGACGGTACACTTTTGTACATAAAAGGTGCATTTTTGGTACCTCTAAGGTGCACATTGGTACTTAAAAGACAAGTTCGGTATTTTACACTTAAAGCCCTGTTTTCAGATTGTTTATGATGAAATAGAACGGTTTTGACCAAAATGTGGATGATATGATGCTGGCCCGAAAATTTTCGGGTGTTTGTTGAATCACCTCCCACCTCTATAATGGGTTTATAGGTGCACAGGAACAATCCTTCCTAAAATGCATTAAACTTTTGTTTACAAAGACGTAAAACTCACCACGTGGTCAGGGTTGTTCACTGATATGCTCACAGAAAAATCGCTGCAAAAGACACATTCCAACAGGTTTTATCGTAGTTTTTGCCAACTCCATTGACTTGTATTACAGTACAGTATTACTCCGCGCCGGGAACCCGTTTGTATTCTTGCAATTGGCAAAGGTGGATTAGCGCCACCACCTGGGCTGAAGTGTCTACTATTCAAGCTCTCAACGGAAGAATATACGGGTGTGGGGCGTTTGGAAAAATAGGTCTACAAGTTTACAACGAATGCTAAAACACATGTTGGAAAGCATCTTTTGCAGCGATTTTTGTGTGAGCATATCAGTGAACACCCCTGACCACTCGGTGAGTTTCACGTTTTTGTAAACGAAAGTTTAATGCATTTTAGGAAGGATTGTTCCAGTGCACCTATACAGCCATTATAGAGGTGGGAGGTGAAACAACAAACACCCCGAAAATTCTCGGGGCAGCCGCATATGTTGAAATTTCAGTCAAAACCGTTCTATTTCATCATAAACAATCTGAAAGCAGGCCTTTAAGTGTAAAATACCGAACTTGTCCTTTAAAGGTACATATCTGTACCAAAATGATACATATTACCTTTTTAAAGGTACTGTACCAGCAGTGGTGGCCGGTGACTTATTTTTTCGTGGGCGCTCGTTGCAAAGTTCATCACAACATGTATGTAGCCCGTCATGTGTGTGGTTCCTTGTTTCAAAATATGTGTTTTGCGCGTCAAGTGCGTGTATGTGCATCACGTGTCTTGTGAAAATAAGTGATTGCTGCAGATGCGTCTAAAGGTTTTATGATAAAAGAGACGCTCGCATTTGCCAGATATTCGCATAATATCATGCGTATTCAAAGTTTACTGTTAAGGGAGTGTCTTGCGTGTATTTTGTGAATCTGAGCGTCTCTTTTATCATAAACGGTTTTGAAGCATGTACAGCAGGCACTTATTTTGACAAGACACATGATGCACATGGTTCACATGACGCAACAAACACATATTTTGAAAACGCAAGTAACACACATGACACTCCGAAGACATAGGGGTGGTTTCCCGGACAGGGATTAGCTTAATCCAGTACTAGGCCTTAGTTTAATTAGGAAAATAACTAGTTTTAACAAACATACTTTACTAAAAACATTACCTGTCTGCATTTTGAGGCAAAACAAAGGGCCCTGATGTATTTTAAGATATGTTAGCGCAAGTTGTATTGAGTTTGGACAGCTCTTAAAAATGTTTTAGTCTAGGACTAGTCTAATCCCTGTCCGGGAAACTGCCCCATACTGTATTTTGAATTTGCGCCCCTCGGATGAGCAGTCACGAGCTGCCACTGTGTACCAGTGACAACTTTTGTAACTTTCTAACCCCATAAGCCACACATACAGTATAAATATGACTTCATTGTTCATTTTTACCTTGTAAAAGTTTGGCAAAAAGTTGAAAATGCTGCCATTCTGTTTTACCATATAGTGCCTCATTGAAACCATAGCGAGATAAACAAACAAACCACCCCTGCATAAAAGCATAACATTTTCAAAACGGCACTGTTTATGTCATAGAAGATGAAGAACAGACATTTTTAGAAATTCTGCAACTCTTTGTATCTTTGGCTGTGGCGCCTGTATCTGTTTTTCAGATAGAGGTTATTATTCTATAATATCAGCTGTTGGCATCCTTAGCTTGCTCTCATTTTAGGTGATTTGTTAAATAACAGTTTGCTTGATACACAATCCAGATCAAGGCATGTATGTCTCTGAGGAATGTATATTTTTCAGAATAGAGCCAGCTGAAATTGTGCTTTTCTCAGAGAACTTCTGAATTTTGATATATACTTTGCAAGTCTGTTTAACTTGTACCTATAGCTGTACCTGTCAAGAGTCAGATCATTGAAGTGTAAGGAGAGGAATGGTGTTTTGAAAAAGTTTAAGAGTTTAACCATAAGGGCTTTTTGTCATATCACATAAGATTGCCCATTTCTCCATGCATAAATAATATTAATTACTTTCTTTAAAAATGAGTATTCTGTCATAATAGATGGACTTAAATAATGTTATTCCAAACTTGTATGATTTTTGATGAATGTCCAACAGATGTAACATGGATGGGTGATGCTTTTAATGGCAAGACTTTTTTAAACTGTATGCATAGTATGTAGTCTCTACACTCTAAAAAATGTGCTAAATAGCACTAAAAGCTCGTTATCATAGGGGAACCATTTTTAGTGCTATATAGCACCTATAAAGCACCAATGAAGAACCATACGGGGATGATATAGCACCACTATACCACCAAATATGGTTCCATATAACATAATATGGTTTTACACAGGTAGGTGCTATATGGCACTTAAAATGGTTCCCCTATGATAACAAGCCAGTGAACCACTTTTAGTGCTATTTAGCACTGTTTGTTTTTAGAGTGTATGTAACATGAACAAACCAATATTTAATTCTTTATTCAAAATGTCTTTAAATGCCTGTTTGAGGCAAGTTGCAACCTGCAAAAATCCAGATACTATTTCATGGTAGATGAAAACTAAAGTGTTTTCTCTATAAATGCTGGGTTGTTTTCTATTGTTGGATTGAATGTGGACAAACCCAACCTTTGAGTTTATAGGTCACCTTATAAAAGAAATTCACTTTTATATGTTGTTTGAACAATTGTGTGTTACCTGTGTGTGTACACAACCACCCAACAATAATAAAAATCCTCTGACTTATTTGTTTTAAATCAGCCTAAAGCCTCGACAGTCTTATTAGCTGTTGATGTTTTCTGTGCAAACTGACATCACTTTGCGCAGGCCACACCCACAACTATCCAAAGATCACAGTTAGGTCATTAAATCTTCTTTACATAATTCATTACCGCATGTTCATTATGTACAATGAAGTAAGTTGATTGTCTTATTAAAAACGATGTACGTTTTTGGTATAGATACCAGTAAACGGGGAGGGAGGCAGCAACTTATTTGCATTTAAAGAGACACACACAAAAACAGCACTTTTTTCCTGCAAATTAAAAAATGGGCCTTTTTAGCATGATATAATAAATTATCTGTACACTGTAAAAAATGCTTTGCTGCCTTAAAAATTTTTGTTGAATCAACTCGGATATACAAGTCATTTCAACTTACTATTATTTATCTTGACTAGAGATGAGTTGTTATAACTACAGGTGAGTTGTTATAACTTATAAAATTAAGTTGACTTTTCTCAACTATATTTTATACTGTAAGTTATATCTCTGTTGACATGACTTGTAAATCTGAGTTGATTAAACAAAAATTTTTAAGGCAGCAAAGTTTTTTTTACAGTGTAGGGTATTTGGACCTGAAACTTTACATTATGGGGGACACCTGAGACTAATATTAAATCATAACAAATTGCCATATTAGGTGACCTTCAAATGGGTTGTTTTAACTCAAAATGCTGGGTGAATTTAAACCAAATGTTGGGTTTGTCAAAATTTTTACTTTTTTATTTTACGTTAAAACAACCCAGCATTTTTTTAAGTGCACTGCTTTCTTTCTGTGGTCATGCTTGTCCAAATTTTTCAGTGCCACTTCATACAAAATTGCAATATAGACAAAATAAATGAGCTGTCCCTTTAAGATGCGACCTAGTTTATTCACTCTCCAGTCACAAAGATGGCGACATTCCCGTCCTAATCTACTTTAGACTTTACCACCAGCGAATGCTGTAAGGTTGAGTAGTTCCCTATCCATTCCCCGCCTGCACATTTACAAGCGAACACAACCTGATCTCAGTATAAATCTCACCTCCACCAAAAAAACTCTATCCCCGGCCAAAGATGATATCATATTCATGCATGGCGGGGTGCAGCTCCAATCATTAATCTCCGTCCAACGTGTGAGAAATCCTAAAGATGAATAACCGGACAGAGAGCGTGTTGTGACCCCTGCGCTAGAACAATGGACCCTCATGTGCTTTGTAGCTTAGCAGACGGTTCGGTATTTCTGTTTGGAAGCAATAGCTACTGTCTATATAATATTTAAGGCCTATTCATGGAGTAACTGGCAAAGAATAAAAGAGCTTCCGCTGTTAGCATCTGCAAGAGAAGGATGTGCGCCTCTGCCTACTCCTCCTCTCCTGCCTCTGTGCAAATAGCACAACATAGGAGACAGTTGTTTCTGGCTGCCCCTATGCCTGTCATGGCTGTCAAGAGAAATCCCGTGAATTATGACTCTTCCAGATGTAAGAGATTTCTAAGTTGCCTTGAACAGCCTGTGGTTTGTGGTGAGAGACAGACAGAGGGAAAGAGAGAGAGAGAGCGTCTATACGGTCTCATTTGAATTGCTTATGGTCCAGGTTTTTTCCTTTTTCTTTTAACTCTGTCATTTTTATTTTATTTCATTCTCTTTCTTTTTTGTGTCTGTTAAACAAATCTTCCATTTTGCACCACTTAAGCAAAGATGAAATAAGCAATGCAGTTCAAAGGGAAAGGAAAAAACATAATCATATAATATTACTTTATATTGTTTCCTAAAATTCTTTTATGACTAAAGGATGTTTTTTCTTTCATGGATTTTGTTGGAAATGTTTGTTTGAAAAATATACAAGCTGTATATAAACACGAGACATTTTTACATTATTGCATTACACTAACAGACATTTAGCTGTTACTGTACAGCTTACAGTGTAGTTGTTTTTGTTTCATTTTGTTTATTAATCGATTGATCCATCCATTCATTCATTAATTTTATTTTTTTCTTAATTTATTTTAATATATTGACACACACACAATTCGCTGTATAGTTGTTTTTTCTTTTTGTTTCTTTTCATCCATTCCTTCATTCATTAATAATGTACAGTATTAACACACACAGTTTACAGTATAGTTGTTTCGTCTTTTTGATTCTTTTCATTCATTCATTTATTTATCCAAATTGAATGTATGGATGGATGGATGAATGAATGAATGAATGAATGCATGCAAACAAACAAGGTAAAATTACTATGTTGTCAATCCATCCGTCTAATATCCATCCATCCATTTTAAATGTACTGTATTCCTTCATTCATTCATCTATCCATCCATTCCTTCATTCATTCATCTATCCATCCATTCCTTCATTCATTCATCTATCCATCCATTCCTCCATTCATTCATCTATCCATCCATTCCTCAATTCATTCATCTATCCATCCATTCCTTCATTCATTCATCTATCCATCCACTCCTTCATTCATTCATCTATCATCCATTCCTCCATTCATTCATTCATTCATCTATCCATCCATCCATCCATCCATCCATCCATCCATTCATCTATCCATCCATTCCTTCATTCATTCATTCATCTATCCATCTATCCATCCATTCATTCATCTATCCATCCATTCATTTATCTATCCATCCATCAATTCCTTCATTCATTCATCTATCCATCCATTCCTTCATTCATTGTTAATGTATTAACACACATAGTTGACAATATAGTTGTAGTCTTTTTGTTTCTTTTCCTTCCTTCATTCATTCATCCGTTCGTTCATTCATCCGTCCGTCCGTCCATCCATCCATCCATCCATCATTAATGTATTGACACACATAGTTAACAATATAGTTGTAGTCTTTTTGTTTTTTTTCCTTCATTCGTTCGTCCGTCTGTCCCTCCATCCATTCATTCATTCATTATTAATGTATTAACACACAGTTAACAATATAGTCGTTTTGTCTTTTTGTTTCTTTTCATTCATTCATTCATTCATTCATTCATTCATTCATTCATTCATCCATCCATTCCTTCATTCATTATTAATGTATTAACACACATAGTTAACAATATAGTCGTTTTGTCTTTTTGCTTCTTTTCCTCCATCCATCCATCCATCCATCCATCCATCCCTTCATTCATTCATTTATTAATAATGTATTAACGCGCATAGTTAACAATATAGTTGTTTTGTCTTTTTGTTTCTTTTTATTCATTCATCCATCCATCCATCCATCCATTCCTTCATTCATTATTAATGTATTAACACACATAGTTAACAATATAGTTTTTTTTCCTTCATTCATCCATCCATCCATTCTTTCATTCATTCATTATTCATGTATTAACACACATAGTTAACAATATAGTTGTTGTCTTTTAGTTTTTTTTCCTTCCTCCATCCATCCATCCATCCATCCATTCCTTTATTCATTATTAATGTATTAACACATAACAATATAGTTGTTTTGTCTTTTTGTTTCTTTTCCTTCAGTCATGCATCCATCCATCCATCCATCCATTCCTTCATTCATTCATTTATCCATCCATTCCTTCATTCATTCATCTATCCATTCCTTCATTCCTTTATTCATCCATCCATCCATCCATTTATCCATCCATCCATCCATAGTTGTTGTCTTTTTGCTTCTTTTCCTTCATCCATCCATCCATCCATCCCTTCATTCATTCATTTATTATTAATGTATTAACGCGCATAGTTAACAGTATAGTTGTTTTGTCTTTTTGTTTCTTTTCATTCATTCATCCATCCATCCATCCATTCCTACATTCATTATTAATGTATTAACACACATAGTTAACAATATAGTTGTTTTGTCTTTTTGTTTCTTTTCATTCATTCATCCATCCATCCATCCATTCCTACATTCATTATTAATGTATTAACACACATAGTTAACAATATAGTTGTTTTGTCTTTTTGTTTCTTTTCATTCATTCATTCATTCATCTATCCATCCATTCCTTCCTTCCTTCCTTCATTCATTCATTCATTCATTCATGTATTGACACACATAGTTAACAATATAGTTGTTGTCTTTTTGTTTCTTTTCCTTCCTCCATCCATCCATCTATTCCTTTATTCATTATTAATGTGTTAACACACAACAATATAGTTGTTTTGTCTTGTTTTTTTCCTTCCTCCATCCATCCATCCATCCATTCCTTTATTCATTATTAATGTATTAACACATAACAATATAGTTGTTTTGTCTTTTTGTTTCTTTTCCTTCAGTCATGCATCCATCCATCCATCCATCCATCCATCCATCCATCCATTCCTTCATTCATTCATTTATCCATCCATTCCTTCATTCATTCATCTATCCATTCCTTCATCCATCCATCCATCCATCCATCCATTCATTCATTCATCTATCCATCCATTCCTTCCTTCATTCATTCATTCATCTATCCATCCATTCCTTCCTTCATTCATTCATTCATCTATCCATCCATTCCTTCATTCATTCATTCATTTATCCATCCATTCCTTCATTCATTGTTAATGTATTAACACACATAGTTGACAATATAGTTGTAGTCTTTTTGTTTCTTTTCCTTCCTTCATTCATTCATCCGTTCGTTCGTTCATCCGTCCGTCCATCCATCCATCCATCCATCCATCCATCCATCATTAATGTATTAACACACATAGTTAACAATATAGTTGTAGTCCTTTTGTTTCTGTTCCTTCATTCGTTCGTCCATCTGTCCCTCCATCCATCCATCCATTCATTCATTCATTCATTATTAATGTATTAACACACATAGTTAACAATATAGTCGTTTTGTCTTTTTGCTTCTTTTCCTTCATTCATTCATTCATTCATTCATCCCTCCATCCATTCCTTCATTCATTGTTAATGTATTAACACACATAGTTAACAATATAGTCGTTGTCTTTTTGCTTCTTTTCCTTCATCCATCCATCCATCCATCCATCCATCCATCCATCCATCCATCCATCCCTTCATTCATTTATTTATTATTAATGTATTAACACGCATAGTTAACAATATAGTTGTTTTGTCTTTTTGTTTCTTTTCATTCATCTATCCATCCATCCATTCCTTCATTCATTATTAACGTATTAACACACATAGTTAACAATATAGTTGTTTTGTCTTTTTGTTTCTTTTCATTCATTCATCCATCCATCCATCCATCCATTCATCCATTCCTACATTCATTATTAATGTATTAACACACATAGTTAACAATATAGTTGTTTTGTTTTTTGTTTCTTTTCCTTCATTCATCCATCCATCCATTCCTTCATTCATTCATTATTCATGTATTAACACACATAGTTAACAATATAGCTGTTGTCTTTTTGTTTCTTTTCCTTCCTCCATCCATCCATCCATCCATCCATTCCTTTATTCATTATTAATGTATTAACACATAACAATATAGTTGTTTTGTCTTTTTGTTTCTTTTCCTTCAGTCATGCATCCATCCATCAATTCCTTCATTCATTCATTTATCCATCCATTCCTTCATTCATTCATCTATCCATTCCTTCATCTATTCATTCATTCATTCATTCATTCATTCATTCATTCATTCATTCATTCATTCATTCATTCATTCATTCATTCATTCATCTATCCATCCATTCCTTCCTTCATTCATTCATTCATTCATGTATTAACACACATAGTTAACAATATAGTTGTTGTCTTTTTGTTTCTTTTCCTTCCTCCATCCATCCATCCATCCATCTATTCCTTTATTCATTATTAATGTATTAACACATAACAATATAGTTGTTTTGTCTTTTTGTTTCTTTTCCTTCAGTCATGCATCCATCCATCCATTCCGTCATTCATTATTAATGTATTAACACACATAGTTGTTTTGTCTTTTTTTTCCCCTTCATTCATCCATCCATCCATCCATCCATCCATCCATCCATTTCTTCATTCATTGTTAATGTATTAACACACATAGTTTACAATATAGTTGTTTTGTCTTTTTGTTTCCTTTAATCCATCCATCCATCCATCTATCCATCCATTTTTTTCATGTAGTAACACACACAGCTTACAGTGAAGATGTTTCATCTTTTTATTTCTTTTCATTCATTCATTGATCTTTCCATCCATTTATTTATCCACCCATTTATTCTTTAATGTAGTGGCACACACAGTTTACAATATAGTTTTTACGTCTTTTTGTTTCTTGTCATTTATTTGTTTGTTCATTTAACCATCCATCCATTCCTTCATTCAATGTTAATGTAATAAGACACAGATTTTACATATACAGTACTTGTTTCATCTTTTTGTTTCTTTTCTTCATTTCTTCTTTCATTTTTAATGTATTAACACACACAGTCTTTGAACATATATAAGCAGTGTTATAGTAAATACATATTAGTACAGACAGTAGAGGCATAAGGAAAAGCAGAAAATTACAAAATACATAAGAATACATACTGTAAATATGACTTATATAGCCTAACCTTGGCATTTAGTTAGAGATGCACATAAAGACATTGAGACATGACGTTTGTTTGAAGTTATTAAAGCATTAGGTTCACCAATGTATCATTTAAAAAAACTATAATGTTATCTAACTCTTGTTGGAAAATCTTCTGTCTGGATTGGTTTTCCTCTCGCTTTGCTCTTAAATGGTAATGCAATTTGCCATCACTAAAACATTCACCGTAATTGCTGATTGCTTTGCTCAGAGCTGAATGCACATATTAGATATGCTCCAACTTTTCCTCTTCCTCACACACACACACACACACGCATGCACGCGCACACACACACACAAACACACTTTGATCATCGTAACCTTCTCAAGCACCTGGACATTATTATTATTTCTCATGCCAGCTGTCACACAAGTCATTGCTGTTCGTCCTGACTGGATCTGCCTTAAACACTCTTAATTAAGGGCTTAACGTTGGGATCTCCCGTCCTTACCGTGCACCCATCAGAGAGTCCTGCATGAAAATGAAATGACCTAAATGAGCTTAGTTATGGCCTGGATGTTTCTGCATGCCTATTTTAACATCTGCTAGTGATTCCAGTGGATTCTTCTGATCAGGGGTCAGGGGGAGAGAACCTGAGGTATAATTGTTTTAATTCGGCAGTAACTTTACTGCATTGAGTGTTTATGTGTGTTTGGTTTCAGGGGTTGACCCCCTCAGTGCGGCTTTACTTTTAATGCAGGCTCCTTTTAAATATCCAGACTGAGGAACTCAGAAGCTCTGTTACAAATCTCAGTGAGCTACGTAGACAACTATGTGTGACCCTGTCTGTGAATTATGAGATTAAGAGCCTCAAAGTTTGATTTCAATCACCCATTTCACTTTAATTTCAATCTTTGGCATGGCCTTACTCCGTTAATATTAAAGATATCAACTTTATATTTTCACAGAATTAAATCAAATCAACAGTAAATCATGACTTTACTCTGGTTTTCATAAGCAGGGTCACATAAGCTATAGGCAGGATTTAAAACATTATGGACTCTTATAATTAGAGTATTTCAAACAGTCACACAGACAGTGACTTTTACACAAATAGTGCTCTTTATAAGACACAGTGGGTCTCATTCACTAATAATTGCGTAAGTTTTTCGTATTTATACGCACAATTGAACTTTTCACGAAAACTTTCCGCCTAATTCACAACACATGTGTACGCACATGAATTTGTTCTTATACGTTCTTACGTTAGTGAATTTAGAGTGTTCTACATGCACAAGGTTGGTAATTTGCATAAAACATGCCCAAACCAGCTCCATATAAGGGCTTTCCACAGCGCAGCGCTAGCCTAGAGACAATTTTAGAGCAGTTTGTCATAGAAGCAAAAGAGATCAAAAATAAATCCATGATCATATTTATTATCAGTAAAGCTTTGTTTTTGCGTCGCATTTTTCTATTTGGGAGGTTTTGCTGTCGCTGGAGGAAGCCAGTGCTGTTCACCGACCGGAGTAACATTAAAGAAGTATTGGATACGTTACCAAATATGACATTTAATTAATATGACAGAGACGGGCATCTGTATCTAAAATAAAACTGACAGGAGATCAAGTGATAGACGTTTGGACTGCTCATACATTTACATGACGTTTACATTAGGCATTAAGCAGAAGCTTTCATACAGAGATTTAAAAAGTTAGGAAAACGTGAAGATTTGTCATTACGTGCATCTTCTTTATATGTGTAGAAAAATAAGTAGGCTATAATAATGCATAATATAATGTATATAATAATAATAATAATAATAATATAGATAATGTATGATAATATATAATACAGAAAATATGATATATTATTATAAAACATTATATATTATATTAATTTTATATATCAACATTATCATACACATTATAATTATAGCCTAGTATTTGATTATAGCGTAGGGGAGAGCGGGGGCGAAAATGCCATTTTTTAGAAAAACTTAATTTTAAAAGATAGTGTTATAGACAGATATATTTTGCTGTGGTCAGTAACTCACAAGTGTGGTCTATCAATATATCAGTATAATTTTACTTTAAACTTAAGTAGTGAATTGTTACTTTTGATCCCACCTGCATGGATGAAAGTAACACACAGATGGATCAAAAGTAACACAACAAAACAAGATTGATTTTTGTGTTACACATGTTTTTATTAAATATACATAACTGTGACCTCGTTAATTTGTAACTGCAAACATTTTTGTAATTTATCTTTGTAAAAATAATGAAATTACATTTACATTTTAAATTTTAGTTTTATCAAATGTTTCAAAAGCAACCAACAGTACAAACTTAAATTGTTGAGAATAAAAACATTTTCAACAGTTTGAACACTATGAAAATGAAATTAAATCAAATTAGAATAACATATTTTTTTTACATTTACAACAGTATGAGCAGCTTTTCGTCCCGACAGCATCTCCTCACATTTAAACCTGATTTACCTTTATTTTGAAAAACTCTGAAAAGTCAAACTTCAGGATGTTACAGTACTAAATAACCTGTAGATTGATCAGTACTTTAACGCATAAAACGAAAAACACAATGTGTTATAAGAAAAAAATGACCACTTTAGGAATTTACTTCATGGTCGAAAACAGCTTTCTGGACCTAGACGCACAAAACGCACAATATTTGTCAGCTCTGTCAAGGGTTTGTGTGCTTAAGATGCTGTCATACATTAGTTTGGGATGCAAATGTTATCAGGCCTCGGAGAAAATCACTTTGTTACTTTCGTCCCGCGTTACTTTTGCCCCGGTTCTCCTTTACGTGATTATTGCATACGAATGGTTTTAGGTTTTCTTGAATTTTTGCATACGATTAGAAGACGAAAGTTTGTGTTGAATCAAGATTTGCTCGTGAAAACACAATCTCACACACAAATTTGTGCATACGCATGCTTAGTGAATAAGACCCAGGCATTGTAGTAGAGTGAACACAATAATAAATGCATACAATATTATTAATTTATACCACGGGTCTGTTGAATGCTGTATTCTGATGAGAAATGTTCCGTGGGTATGCATTAATTTCTGATAACCGCACACCTAACTTGTCAAATGTCTTAAAAATAGGCACCATAGCAATGTTTGTGGTAACCGTGGTATAAGAGGAATAATTGACTCCGGTCCTTTGAATTATTTGAAAATAATGCACACCGGCGGTATAATGGCACTCCGCTTCGTGTCGTGCCACATTGCACCTTGGTGTGCATTATTTTCTTATAATTCAATGGCCCGTCATCGATTATTCCTTACACAAATGATTCAATAATATAATTTATTCCTTAATTAGATTACAACATCCCTGTAGCTCAGTTGGTAGGGCCAAGTATATATCGCTGCAGCCCAGAGACTGCAGGTGGGAGGAGCTTATGCCGCAAGTGGGAGGAGCTTATGCCGCAAGTAGGAGAGATTTCAGAAATGTGCAAGTAGGAGTTTACACTTCAAATGGGACGGTGGTGAATCCTCTGGAAGTTTGTACAGCCCACTTGCGGCTAAAGCTCCACCCACTTGCTGCTAACCCACCCATTTGCAGCTGGCTCCGACCTCAGTTTATACCCCTTTCGGTAGGGCACTACATCAGCAGAACAAAAGGTCATAGGTTTGATTCCAGGGAATGCACTAATCAAATGTTCACTTTGCATGCACTATAAATCGCTTTGAATAAAAGTGTCTGCCCAATGCACAAATGTAACCTGGGTAGATAATTTCCCTTATGCTTCTTGCAGTGAATTATGGGATTCTGAGGGCAACATGCAGAATTACTATAAAACAAGTTATCTTCGAAGGCAATGCTATTCTGTCTTTGAAAGCAGTGATTACAGGTTTACATGCACATGCAGGTAAAACTTTTGTACTTTTTTGGCGTAAAATAATGGAGATGTTTCATTTGATCAGAGCGTTACGTACAGGTGCCACTTCACTGTCAGAAAAGATGGTCAACATATGTACCCTAGCTGTCACTGGGGCTGTACCCTTTCAAAATATACTCCTAAAGATTTCATAATAATACATCATATTGGTACCAAATGTGTACATATCTGTACCAAATTGTACATATTAGGACCTTTTGAAAGGGTACTAATGTATATACTGTTTTTTGACCAGTTTTTCTTACAGTGTAGTAATACTTCCCTATTACTAGTTCTATCATTCTGTTTGTTTGTTTGTTTTTAAGTTCAATTTTGTTGATAACAACATGCAGGTTCCTGTAAATTTCTTCTGAAGTGTTTAATATATTCATCAGCAACATATCCCGAAGCTGTGCAAGTAAATCTCTTTGTTCTGTGTGAATTAAAGAAGCATCCATGCACAGCCCTGTTCCACTGGAGCTCAAAATCTGCCGTGCCCTTGAAAAACTCAAGTAAATCAGCGGGATTGTGCAGTGGTTCAGCTGAGGAAATGATTCTGATGCTTAGAAATTCAGATCCATTAGCATTCCAATGGAGATGGCATTAAGTTTAAGACACAATCTGCTCTGCAGTTAAGTTAAAACAGAAACCCTGAACTGGAAAAACAGACAGTTTTGTGTTGCATTAGTGGCACCAGCAGACAGCTCACGCTCTTCCTCCGATCTTTCCTTTAGACACAGCTGTGCTTTCTCTACATCAATGACAAAAAAATACCTGAAATTTTGGGATTTACAAGGTGACAAAAATGACATCGTATTACAGCTTTAGCATATGTTTTTGTATAATTACAGACTTCCTAAGTGGACTCTTGAGAAATGTATCAAGTAATAGGAGGGATATGTCTGCTTGTAAGATGTCTTATATAGGCTTATAGAATGTGAAGTATATTTTTTTGGATATGAGACCCTGTCTGTAAAATCAAGGCTCTAATTAAGAGTTTAAGCGCATTAAAGTTTGATTTCAATCATTGATCTCATAGATTTTAACTTTACATGTCAATATTAAAAATATCAAGGTTATATTTTCACACAATACATTATGTAGGATCATTTTATGTAAATCACAGACTGGGTTTCTGTTTTCAAAATTTGATATAAACTTTCATATGTGGTCATTATTGATATCAGATTGTTTTTTCTTACACACGTTGTTTATGGTCTCCTGATGGCCTTGCTTGTTTCTTTCCTCTTAAACTGTGCTTTCATTATTCTACCTTTAATTACAGTCTTGTATAATGAGAGATTGACTTTATGGCAACACTTAAGGTTTTCTTTGAACTATTTTCCCCCATTGGATCGTGTTACTCTGGGTTTTTTCGCTCTGTTAATGAGTCTGAACACAATTAGCCCACCATTTTGACATCTCAATTGCTGCTATTTGATCCTGGAGATCGGGTTACCACACAGACACAGCACTTAGCTTGATCTTATAGATTATTGCACCCGGGTGGTGCTTGCCTTAAATATAGGCTAACAAACAGGTTGTGAATTAGTGTATCTTCAATCTCCTTATTTATTGTCTGGTGTTTTTTTGGACTGTATTCAAACTGCTGAGAGTTCTGGCTGTGACAAAATTTGCCTACTATGGCCTAAACGTATGTACTGTTTTTGTTTTGGAGAAGTCATGTTAGGGCTTAACAAATTTATAAGACCAGAAAAAATATATTTTAGCATTAGAAATACTACTGTGACTAAATAGCTTACACATACTGATGGATTAACCCATGGCTCTCAAACTTTTCGGCATGCCTTTATGTAAGGTGCATCCCTTCGCACCCACCCAAAGAAAATTTCTAACATAAAACTTAAGTATTAAATTATACAATGTGCTGTTGGTTAGTAGCTATATTTTTCTATGTTACTTAGATCTAACTCAATAAAATTAAGGCAACATTTTCCAACCAATTTTGGTAAGTTTATTGAACTATCTGATATTTTGAGTAAGGACAACGTAATAATATGTATTAATATGGATTTCAATAAATGCAAAAATATTAAGTAGCATTTTAAGAAAAAGCATATAAATTAAGTACAACCAATGTCAAGAATATCAGCATTATACACAGACTTAATTTAGTGGATTATAAATGATAAAATGAAGTTAAAGTTACTCAATGATGTGTTCAATTAGAATTACTCAAATTATTCTATAATTTTAACTCATATTTTGATTAAAAAAAAAAAAGTTTACAGTTTACTGATTTTATTTCGTTAAATCTACTAAGGCACAGAAACACCTTTTTACAGTGTTTGATTAAACAGAATGTATGATAAATGGATGTATTTTGTAAAATGTCATTAAAACTGCACCTCCCCAGCACCATTTCGCATCCCCAAAAGGGGGCCCACTTCCATGTTTGGGAATCACTGGAATAATTACAGAAACATTAAAAAAGATTTTGATTAGTCTGTTAGTTTAGGGCAGTTGTGGTACAAACTGTACATTGTGTGGTGGTCTAATAAATTTGTTAAGCACTGTACAGTATGTAATACTACTTACTATGTAGTTTAATTTATTAATTCAGTAAAGCATCACTTATTTAATGTATTATTTTATTATATCATCATCAAACCCCTCCCTCTCGCAATGAATTATGGGTAAAGCAACCATTGCTTTAATCTGCATTTTCACTTTAAACCATCTAGGTACCTTGGTCACTGCAACATATACTATGATTTGGGACATACCTAGTCTAATTTCCAAACTATTTAGGACGGATAGTATGTGAATTGGTGTGCAGGGTTAGTGTTCTGTGGCACTATCAGTTTTGCTTTGTTTTTATGACGCTACCATCACATTTGTCTTGGCAGCATGTGTCAATGTTCATGGAGATCATATATATGCCATTCAAGGAGGAGACGATTTGAAAATCAAAGTATGCAATGCCAGGGTTTGTGTCTGCTACCACACTTTTGTGTTTGATTTTGGCAGTGCTTATGTGCTCTCTGTAAGGAGACACAGTGTTAACCCTCCACCACCCACACACAAACAAATCTGCATTTGAAGTGTGTTACAGTTTATCCAAACATTATACAAAGTATTGCATTTGTTTTTGTTTTCTGGCAATCAAATTTAAAATCAAATCTGTTTTCCTATTTATAAGACTTTTTTAAGATGTCAAATAAATCTTTGGTGTCCGGAGAGTATACGCAACTGAAGTTTTAGCTTTAAATACCATATAGATAATTTATGTTAAAATTGCCACTTTGTAGGTGTGAGTAAAAATGTGTCATTTTGGGTGTGCCCTTTTAAATGCAAATGAGCTGATCTCTGCTCCAAATGGCAGTGCCGTGGTTGGATAGTGCAAATGAAGGGGCTGTATTATCCCCTTCTGACATCACAAGGGGAGCCAAATTTCAATTACCTATTTTTTTACGGATATGGTGAACCAAAAAGTTACTGGGTTGATATTTTTCAAATTTTCTAGGATGATAAAAGCACTGGGCACCCAATTAAAGCACTTAAAAATGAAAAAAATCAGATTTTCATGATATGTTCCCTTTAAATGTATCTACCGTTAAGCACAACATTTAAAGCATGTGTTTAAAGTTAAAACTGCTATTGCCGCTGTTTGCACCCAACCATGATGAAAGTAATTGTTTATATACTAATGCAAAGATTCATTTAGGTACTGCTTCTGCTTAATATGTAAATATTGCATCATTCACGTTATTTCTACTTTTACATAAATTCAGTTCAGAAACTTTTAAAAGCTTTGCCTGATTTTACATAGTATAATGATTTTCACCACATATAGTTTGGTTTCCAAATTTGCAATGCGAATGTGAATTTGTTATGAACTTAATTGAAGTTTTTCATCTGAAATGCCACAGGGTTGGTTACATGTGTGTGATAGCTTGACTTATTGATTATGGAGCACGGTGTGCCCAATTTCAAAGGGAAGAGTAGCAGTCCCCATGTAACTTCAGAGAATTCATTTGACTCGGTAAGACCCTTCATGAGAAACATGTGTCTGTATTCTACTTCAGGTAATAAGATCTGCCTCCGCTTGTAATGAAAGGGCCCTGTAGCATCCATACACACACACACACACACACACGCACATGCACGTGTTGACGACAAACACACACTCATACAAGCGTTACCTCCAAACAGGAAAACAGAAACAATTTTTGCTCGCTAGAATAAAATGTTGTGAATTTTTCCAGACCCTTCCCTCTTCTTGTGTTTGCTTTGGAGTGTCCTGGGACACAGTTATCTGTCTGCATTGTACAGATTACTATCCAATGTGCCAGGACAGTGTACAGTGTGAGGGAGAAACACTTGTGCTAATTTATCAGCGCATGGTGCTGATTGACAATCCGTCTGCCCGAGGGCTGTGGGAAATGAGAGGGATTGAGAGTCAAAGCGTGAGAGAAAAATAAGAAGGTGACTGGGCCTAGGAATGGCGAGAAATAGAGAGGATGAGTTAGCATGCGGACACCCTCAGGAGGGCGGTTATGTGTCTTTTTTCCTCTCACCCTCATTTCTAACCCCAGGACAACTGGGCGGCTGGTCGTCTTACAAGGTCCGATTGAGTTTCAGTGCTTGTTCAAAAGAGAAGGGGCCATCTTTTATTTTCTCTTCATAACAAGAGGTGATTGTATGGCGATATGTAAAGTCATAAATTAGTATTGCGTTATCCTAAGGGTGTTTTCACACAGAACTCCTTTGAAAAGAACTGAGCGGTGACCTCTTTAATTGGACCAAAAAGTGAAATCGGACCCGGTTCTGTTTGTATTCACCTTGTCTGTGGGATAGATTTCCTTTGTTAGTCTACTTTTAATTCACACTATTGTTTCTGGAGTCTAGATTGCTGCGTTAAATTAATGACAACCTTATAATCTTATAAAAATTTTAATATATATATATATATATATATATATATTTATACACTGTAAAAATTAGCTGTTATTATGCAGCTGGTTGCCAATAACTTACTGTAGAACATAAAAACTAAAAATGTTTGATGTTCATTTAACTTTGAACAAACTGTTGCCAGCAAATAACATAAATGTAAAATCTACAGTAAGTTACTGGCAGCTAGTTGCCAGTAATACCCAGTAATAGTGTAATTTATACAGAATTTTTTTTACAGTGTATATATATATATATATATATATATATATATATATATATATATATATATATATATATATATATATATATATATATATATATATATTTATACAGTTAGGTGTATTTATGTTTTGCTAATTTGAATATTACAATATTAATCTGAAGTAAACACATCGTTGTGTTTTTCATGTGATTTTTGATATGTAATTTGCAGTATATTTCTGTAATTTTACCATTTTAACGGTATTTCAAAAATGTGGAACATTTGTAAAATAAACTGTGAAATTCCGTAAAATTACAGTAAAATACTAGATTTTTTGCATAAGAAATGTGACTGAATTTAAGTATTTAACATTTAAGGATCTTAAACTTGGTCTCAGATTTTTTTCCTATTCAATTTTCAAAGACATGGAAATGAATAACTAGAAAATTATTAAAAAAGCAACATTAAGGGGCGGTTTCCTGGACAGGACTTAAAGGGACATTCCACTTTTTAAAAAAATATACAAATTTTCCAGTTCAACATTTAATTTTTACCATTTCGGAATCCATTCAGCTGATCTCCGGGTCTGGCGCTAACACTTTTAGCATAGCTTAGCACAATCCATTAAATCTGATTAGACCATTAGCATCGCGCTGAAAAATAACCAAAGAGTTTCGATATTCTTCTTATTTAAAACTTGACTCTTCTGTAGTTACATCATGTACTCAGACTGACAGAAAATTAAAAGTTGTAATTTTCTAGGCAGATATGGCTAGATTAGCGCGATGCTAATGGTCTAATCAGATTCAATGGATTGTGCTAAGCTATGCTAAAAGTGGTAGCGCCAGACCTGGAGATCAGCTAAATGGATTCCAAAAGGGTAAAAATCAAATGTTTAACTTTAGGGGATCTGGAAAATGTGTATATTTTTAAGACTATAGTCACAGACTAAAATGCATGTCTGTGCAATCTTAACTGAAACCGACTTACGCTGACATATCTTAAAATATATCAATGACATTGTTTTGTCTGAAGGTGCACACCTGTAATGTTTTTTGTAAGGTATGTTTATAAAAACGACTTAAATGTCTTAATATAACCAAGGCCTATGGCTTAATCTTAAACCTGTCTGGGAAAGCGACAGTACGGAGGGCTGTAAAATTATTGTTAATAGGTACAAGTAAAATAATCTGGATAAAATTGATTAGAAATGTTTAAGGTATTGAAATCAAATCTTATTGATATAATGGCAGACTTGCTAATCTGAGCTAATGTGACATTGTTCTGAAAGTCTAATTAAGACATTTCTGAGATGTTTGTGTCTTTTAATTAAAATAAATATCTGAGACACAGGACACTTAAGCTAAAGTTTCCTTTGCTATCTCCTCGATATCTACGAGTTTTCGTATGCACCTTTGCGTGATAACCTGTAACTGCCAGTGGATTTAATGTGAAACTAATTAAACCTAACGTATCTGAATAGGAATGACTTTGCATGTAAAAGTTAAGTTTAATTGGTAAAATGCTGTTATGGATATGTTGATACAGTAGTCTCAGCCTGTGTGTGATATTGAAGCAGTGAAGCTTGATACACTCCATGTTTAGAGGTCGAGGTGACAGGATGGCAACCTACTCTATCATGCTCTCTCGCCCTTTAATTTCTCTGCTCTCTCTCTCTTTTCTCTCTCTGCTTTGGCCTGTAAAAGAGATGCTGGTGAAAGATAAAAACCCTGTTTTGTGTGTGCATCTTTTTCCTCACCCGTTCCTGCAATTCAAGATGCAGAAAGGGTTACACGCCAGCCTGTTCTGCTGCATGACATTCAACTTTAAAACATAAAATAACACAATAAAGATAAATAAAATAGACAAACTGAGCTATTCACAGTGCAAACGGTCTTGTGTCTGGGGGGAACAGAAGTTTTTGAACATAAAGGCTTTTGGTGAGTAAAACTTTGTTCAATCTAATCATTTATAGCAGCTTCATGGATCCAGAGAGCAAACCTTTTCTCATTTATTTTAACTTCTAGTTTGGTATTTGTGCGAATGGGTGCCGAGCAAAACGGCAAATAAGTAATGACGGCATATATGCGGATGAGGAAAGAGTGTTTACAGGAAAATATTTGAATCTGCAAATGAGGTCTCATGTTGTGACAGCTGAATGAATTGTGAATAGATGTAAGATTCCGAATCGGTGTCTTAAAAGGGTGACGACTCTGCTTCATTTGGGTTTCCCACCCCGTATGATAACGCAGAGTGGGATTAAAAAATGTGCAGGTGAGGCCGCATGCAATAGCGCTCCTGTCACTGCGCCCCCCTTATTAAGATAAATATTGCGATGCGGGGATTTTCAGCAGCGGCTGGGAAAAAAAGACAGACGCATTTATCTTCCCTCTGTTGGTGTTTTTGGTTTGTTGGGGAAATAGGTTTAAGCCCCTTTAACTCACCCCAATGTATGGAAATGTATGTGCATTTTTAAAGCGGGGGCTAAATTTATTTTCCCCTACACATCCGAGTGGAGGACTGATAGACCCACAGATGGCATGATAGATGGACATATACATATAGAAACAAACAGACAGCAACTCGCATACATTCCCTATATACCCCCCCTCGTAGCATCCCTGTGCACCTTTAATATAATCCATAGTTTTACATAATGCTTCTGCCCTGTGCCTTAGAGATAAAGATTGTATAGGCCTGCATATGCAACCAAACTGCTGTTTAATGGAAGAATAGGCAAAGATTTTATCTGTTCTTTTGCTTTATCATTTCTCCCAGACAACAAGATTTTAAGGTCATGTTTTGAGATTTACAACTTTAAAAAATTATTTATCAATAATTATTATTAATTATTATTATTATTAAAATTATTTTAAAATTTGTTATCAAACAGTGATTTAAATGAGCAGATTTTGGCATATATTTACAAATACTGTTAACTGTCAGGTGTGTTTCAAGGTAATTCATTGAAAACCACTGTTGAAATAATATTAATGAATAATCTAAAAATGCATTTATACGCAATGATGCACTGTAGGCCTTTAACAGCATTTACACCATATCTGCCTCTAAGGCTAAAATGTTTGCTTAATAAAAACCTTTATTTAAAAAAATGACATGTTTTCGGATTTGTTTCATAAAACCAGGATGAAAAGCTATTTTTCCTTGCATGTTCTTGCCATCTTCTTGCGTTGTGTTTGTTGCAGACACATCTAGAACGAACTAGTTTAATTTAATCTTTTTGCTTGGGGTGGTAAATATTTTCTGTTTTTATTTATTTCACTTATTTATTCATTTTGTTAGTTTTCATTCCCAGGCAGACAGATCCGAGTTCTATGTCACTAGCCGACTGTCTAGTGGAGTAAGACACACGATGTCACGATACATCAACACGCTAAGACCGAGTATTTTTGCCCACCGTCAGCAAAGACGGGTTAAAGCAGCACCTTTTTTCCATTTAGGCACAGTTTAAATTTGCAACACGGCAGAAGCCCCTTCCATAACCAAATGTAATGCTCCAGATTTATTTTCACAAGGTGCACACGTGACTTAATCCCTTCACCAAATGTTTATAGTCCGGTGGCGGAGCGGAGGTTTGTGGGTGAACCGGCATCACAGCGCTCAGAGGTCCTAGGAAATGACCTGCAGTCAGCCAATTGAGGATATCCTTGAACTTGACTGAGGCGGAGAGAGAGGGAAATGACAGGGCTGGATGAAAAACAAAGGCAGTTGGGCCTCAGCTGCCCACAGACTCAGCATCGGCCTCCCACCGCAGGGTCGGGGGCGAGTCCCCAGGGAAACGGCTATAGGCTGGGGAATCTCGTAGGTTAAAGCGGGAGGGGGTGCGGCACGGTCCATAGGTAAAAACCGCTTCCGACCACAATACACTTTTAAACCCGTCCACCGTAGGCCAGCAGAAAGCTTTTAATAGCCACAGAGAAAGACTGTCAGAACAGCAGCTAATTGGCCATCTAAGACAACCAAAGGTCTTCCTAGCAAATTGGTGAAAAGCATCTGCCCTGAATTTGATATGATCCTTTTAGTCACACTTG
The DNA here is from genome assembly GCF_027580225.2 of Misgurnus anguillicaudatus. Lineage (NCBI taxonomy): Eukaryota > Metazoa > Chordata > Actinopteri > Cypriniformes > Cobitidae > Misgurnus > Misgurnus anguillicaudatus. The sequence goes on from NW_027395290.1 coordinate 46,123, forward strand.
TATCTATTAAACAAAAGCTATGTATGACTAAATAAGGAAAACATTGTGCATAATTGAGACTTAGTTTAGCAACAGTTACCACTGACACAGGAAAGATTGAACTTGGCAGATCTAAAGTAAAAAAATATCCGTAAACATATCATATTCTGTCTGTATATTGTTGCCGAAGCCTCATGTATTTTAATACTGGTAAAGTCCCGACTGGATTCCAATTAAAAACAGGTTTTCCTCTGCCCTGAGGGAGTCTGGCTAATTATTCTGTTGTGGCGGAGGGGGGTACATTATCTGTACACAGCTAATATACAGTATACTTTCATCTTTTGTGTTCTTTATTCAATTTTAATAGTGTTAGCTCAAAATAATTGCTTAATTAGAGTAAGTGGATAGAAACCCAATGTGGATGCTTCTGTCTCTAAGGAGAAAGCTGGAACTGTAGAACCGGCCCGGAGGATTAAATAAAACCCGAAAGTCAGACAATCTAACCTTGAGAATATGAAAGTATAAACTGGGATTTAAAGTCTGAGAACGCATCTATTTTTAAAGTATGGATTTAAAATCTAATTTAATAAATTGAAAATAAACCAAGTTTGGGGATTTTATTGAATTTCACACAATATAAAACAAATATCGGTTGTAAAGCAAATAGGAATACTAGATTCTGCACAGTTTATATGTTTTTAAACTATAATGTAAGCAAATTTGTGACATACAGTGTTGATAATGTTAACATCTTTGGACAAAAGGTCAGTTTTCCTTCAACACTCCAGGGGCTCTATCATACACCCGGCGCAATGTGTGACGCAAGTGTCTTTTGCTAGTTTTAACCCAGCGCAATTATCATTTTCACGTTTAGCGCCAATTGTTTAAATGAAGAGTTTCATTGCAAAACGAGATAAATCCGTTTTTTTTATTGTTCAGAAATCTCGTTTTTTGGTTGGGCATTCCAATTAATATCAATTCAACTGCAGTTGGTTTGTTTTGATTTAAACCTTCATAACTTAAAAAATACAGCTAGCACCAAAAAAAACAAAATAATAACATGATAACAAAATAATAAACGTGTTTTGACAAAAATGTAAAAAAAATGGATTTATCTCATTTTGCAACAAAACTCTTCAAATAGCAAATGCATTTGCGCCCAATGTTGCGCCCATGGGCGTTCTGGTCTGAAAACGAGGTGTGTTTAGGCGCATTGTTGGCGCGTTGCTATTTTAAGGAAACTAAAATAGACTACGCCATTGACCAAATAAAACCTCGTCTAAAGTCTATGGTGCAATATTGTTTTTGTTATTTAATGAGCGCGTTAGAAATTCGCCTATAAACAGGATGACAATGCCGGTTTTCTTATCACACACATGAACTAAAAACCTTTTAAATATGAAAAATTAAAGGATTGAAATGTAAAAGATTATTATTGAGTCTCTTGGACATAAATGAGGACCGATTATGAGACGTTAGAATGCGAGTAAGATATATAATATAATAAGATATATAATAAGAGCTGCTTCACCTGTATATGGTAATATATGAAGAGTTTCGTTGCAAAACGAGATAACCACCATTTTTTTAATTGTTCAGAAATCTTGTTTTTTGGTTGTGCATTCCAATTAATTTCTATGCAACTGCAGTTGGTTTGTTTTGATTTAAACCTTCATAACTTAAAAAATACAGCTAAGTAGCACCATAAAACAAAATAATAACGTGATAACATAATAATAAACATGTTTTGACAAAAATATAAAAAAATGGATTTATCTCGTTTTGCAACGAAACTCTTCATATATAATGTATAAGTAAATACATGCTTTGCTTTAAACAAATGCATCGGTTTTTAAATGTTTTTTTTTTGTATATGATGACTTTGTAACTGTGGATAGGGTGAGATAAGAAGCTTTTTTAAGTAAATGCTTTTAAATGAATCCATGGCGCTGTCCGAGGCTGAAACGGCTCTCCGCACGTTTGTAAATTCTTTATCTCTTGTTTGTATTTTTAGAGTACAAACCTTTTCTTGCATATTTGCTAATTATTTTATGAGATTACAATGATTATGTAAGATATCAAACATGTACAGCAATTAAAAACCTGCTATTTTTACTTCCATGACTGAAAGAAAAAGGCCTTTAAAGGGTTTAATCCAAAAAAATAAAATTTCAATAAAATTAAAAACAACACAATTGTTTAACATTATTCTTTAACTGGGGGTCTTCTTACTCCGCTTAGTTTTTCAGTTTACAAAGTCCATCATCTAAGTAGGGATTAGACATAGTGCCAGCGCAACTGGCTTTTAAAGGGGATGAGAAATAAGACTCTCATTGGTTTATTGCACGTTACGCCCAAAACACACCTATTACTCATTAGGTGAATATGAACAACCCTTTTCGAAAGTGGCATCGGACACTCCATTAAGGCTGTGCGCTTTAAACAATGCGCTTAGATTGTTAAAATAGGGCCCCAGATGTTTTTGGAGCATTCTCGGATTGTGCTGAGATAAGCAGGTTTTGCAAAAAACGTGTGATGTCCACACCAGCTTGAATGCACGCTGTCAATATGCAAAATTTCATTAATTTCTCAATCAGCTTTTCAATTAAAATGGTTATGCTGATAATAAAAATTATTTTGTTTAATTAAAAAAGCACAAATAGAGGCATTTTAGCTTTAAACTTTTATACCCCACGGTATGCCACACCATTAAGATGTTTCTTTTGATGTCATCCATATCTTTACATATAGAAAATTACCAAACACTCAAGTAGACGATCTTCAGTCTGAAAACGTTTCTCCTATCAAAATTGAACACTTGCAGATATGAAAATAAGCTTATTTTCAGACCATCTGATTTGCCACAACAGAATAATTGTCCATCCGGCCAATTGAGTGTTATACAATATGTAATATATGGGTATTTTGTACAGCCTCCAGCCTCCAAGATGTTTTCAATTTAGCATGGCTCTACGATCATGATATCACTTTCTCTGAGCCGTTCCAGATCAGGATGGCCACAGCCAACCGAGGTGATCACCTCCTCCAACTCAAAGCCTTTCTCGAGGAAGAGTAATTCCACAGTTGCTGATGTACTGAGAAAGCAATCTGCAAAAATACCCCAGGGTCACGTCTTTGGTCGGATGATTTGTGTGAAATGTCATATATTAAATATAAGTTTGACATTCAGCCGCACACTGTAAAAACTGCTGTTTCCCCCCATTCGTGTTTTAGGTCAAAGCAAATGGTCACAAAGGAGAGCGAACTCTTCCGCCATCGCACGCTCACTCCATCTATCCCAACTCAGAATGGGGTGACGCACAGCTGCGTTTCGTTTGCAAAATTTGCTTTAACTTTTTCCCGGGCAGTTGCCTTTAAATTGATGTTCATCCTTTCCCCGCGCCTCACTCTTTTCTGGTGTGGGTTTCATCTGGCATGCAGTAAGATAAAGCTTGTAAGTAATTCATAAAGTCCAGCCTCTCCTGAGAGGTGCCGGAAAACGAACGCCGTCTCTGGGGATGTCAGAAAGCCGGTCAAGCCAAGAATCCTACTGCCCATTCAACTCTATGAAATATGACACAAGATCTACAAAGCATGTCGTTCTCAAGAAAGACAATTGACGTTTTGCTTTTTTCCCCTCGACTTTTCTTTTATGCTGTCTGTGCGGTGTTTGTTTTTGAAGACTGACTTTTTATGGAAAGTTTGCTCTTGAGGCGATCACGACAACCGGCATTTTGCATAGTTTTGATATTCGCAAAGCACAGTGCCGTGGAAATCTATTTGCCTTGTGTTGAATGATTAAGCCGTAGTTTTCAGGATATGATATAATGAGAGAACTAGCACTAGTTTGTATGTTTAAACCAGGGTATGATTTGGGATTTTGTTTGTTTGTATAAAGAAGTAAATGGATTTGGAGCCTTAGGTTGTTATCGTGTAATCTTTCCTAAATGATTTGCATATACAGCATGATACCGAAATGGGTAAACACACATAGATCTTTCATTTTCGCAATGCAGATCCCATTGCGATGCCAGTTTTCATGGGTTGGTAAAAACAGTCCGATTTATCAATTGAACCTTAAAGGTGAACCTTAAAGTCTTTGATCACATGTAACGTACATATGGGCTGACATGGACTTCAAAGCATGATGCAAACACATTATCAGACTTAGCTGAGGTAGGCGAGGTTCGCATATTGTTCATTTGGGTAAAGGTGCAGACAAAGCCCATCATCAATTATTTGTTAAAAATTGCATTGCTCCCAACTAGACTTTAATCTTTCATTTGGGCTGCGCAACGTCTAAATTCATACAAGCTGAATCAATTCCTACCTTGAGGACTTTGATGAGTGTGTTTTGCAAAATTTGGATCCCTCTTTGTGCATTTATGAGCATTTTGAGGATGGGGAAAACACAAATATTCACCAGAGGCATGTGTGATGTGGGCACATCCAAGAATACATAATGGATCAGACAAGAAGCTCATTATAAAGATTTGCCGTGGGTCAGAATCTTGGTAGCACAAGATGGGGAATCTTGAACAATGGATGTCTTAAAAGGGAGGAAGATCAAAGGGTCCAAACAGGCCATCACAATCCAATTGAAATGTTTTCTGGGTATCATAAGGAGGTAATGGATGGACGCGCGGCAAAAAAAAGGAACGTGGCCCAAATTACAGTGCGTTGAAGGGCGGATGTAAAATTCACATGACAGATTTCGGCAGTTCTCAGTTGTGCATTGTGCTCATCGTGAAACCGAGCATTATAGACACCTTGATGCATTCGCACACATTTATAAAGAGTCTTATATAAATTTTCTTTCTGTTTTATATTTTACATATTATATTTTTGGTAGAATGTGTCCAGAAGGCACAGATTCTTTGCTGCTTAAAGGATTAGGCCTTTTTAAAAAATATCCAGATAATTTACTCACCACCATGTCATCCAAAATGTTGATGTCCTTCTTTGTTCAGTCGAGAAGAAATTATGTGTTTTTAAGGAAAACATTCCAGGATTTTTCTCATTTTAATGGACCCCAACACTTAACAGTTTTAATGCAGTTTAAAATTGCAGTTTCAAAGGACTCTAAATGATCCCAAACGAGGCATAAGGGTCTTATCAAGCAAAACGATTCACATTTATGGCAAGAAAAATAAAAAAATATGACCTTTTAAATCACAACTTCTCTTCTTCCTCCGGCTGTGTGAAGCGCCAGCGCGACCTCACGTAATAATGACGTCAAAATGTCACGTGTTACATATATGAAACGCACATTTGCGGACCATTTCAAACAATAAGCTGACACAAAGACATTAATTAGTATCATTCTACATACAACAACATCGGAACGGTCCTCTTTCTCCACACTTGTAAACACTGGGGCGTAGTTTTGCATACGTCACCCGTGACCTCTTGACATGATGATGTATTACGTGAGGTTGCGCTGGCGCATCACAGGACTGGAGGATGATGAGAAGTTGTGGTTTAAAAGTGCATACTTTTTATTTTTCTTGCCAAAAATGACAATCGTTTCGCTAAATAAGACCCTTATGCCTCATTTGAGATCATTTTGAGTCCTTTGAAACTGCAATTTTAAACTGCATTAAAACTGTTAAGTGTTGGGATCCATTAAAGTCCATTAAAATGAGCAAAAATTCTGGAATGTTTTCCTCAAAAAGCATAATTTCTTCTTGACTGAACAAAGAAAGACATCAACATTTTGGATGACATGGTGGTGAGTAAATTATCTGGATTTTTTTTTTTAAATGGACTAATCCGTTAGGAAATATGTAAAATTACGGTCTCACAATCTTGTTTTGTAGGCATGCGCTCTACTGCGGTAATGTATGGTGTTTTATCAAGTGTCAGTTTGTGCAGGTGGTTTAGGTCAGGGGGTGGCCACCAAGACCCTTTAGCCCCATGTTTGTTCACCTCTCACATCGATGTTGAACATGCACTTATGCATATAGACAGCATGTCACTCACATGGAACATCAGCCTGTAACGGGAAACAGCCAGACTGCAACCAGAAGTGTGTTTACGGCATGCATTAAATCCAACGATATGTAAATCTGACAGTGGTTCAATATTGTCATACAAGCTTAGTCACTGTTTAGTTTAATTATATCAGTTTTGCATGACGTTTTGTCTGAAGTTGCAGTGATCAGATATTTTTAGGATCTATAGAGAGGCATCCTACTGCTTTCTAAACTTGTAACAGAGGAATAGTTCACCCAAAATAGAAAATATTTTAAAACGTCTTTTATTTACCCACCCTCATGTGGTTATAAACTACACCATGGATCGAAAAATATATATTTTGATAAAAAAATAAACCCTAATAGAAAATTTCAAAATAATGTAAAGATTTAAAATATGAGTTTCATGTTTCTTTTACAGCCTTATATGGAGCCTGTGGTCACTATGAATTTTTATTGTATGGAAAAGATTTATATATTTTGTGCGTGGCTGAGAGGACGTGACCACTGTGCATTGAGAGACTCTCTAAATAGCAGGATGTCAGATGCAGTTCTCTGTTCTTAACATGCCATTTTGTACAAGTACATTCAGTGCGTCTGAGAAACACTGAGACCATTTCATCCAACTGTTATTTCCAGAATCCCATTTTTCATGAAGAGTCGTGACGGCTGATTCTTGACTTTTGCTTTCTCTGTGTTTTTGGTAACGTTGCGATTCAATTCGATTTGAAATCTTTTGTCTATGCAGATTGTTTTTGGAGTAGTGAAGGAAGAACAAACAATAAAATTTAAGGGCTGCATAAAAGGTAAACATAAATGTAATGATATTGTGTTATTGTGTCTAATGTCTTTTTTTTAAAGCAAATAAATTTAAATTAGAGTAATTTAGCGAGCGGCACAGCAAAGACAATCAAGCGAATAAATGGAAGAAAAACATAAAATACGTCTGTACCAGTCATTAACGCAATGCAGATCAAATTGGATCATTGCTGTTGGTTGTAATTTTTTTTTGTTGTGAAAAGCATACAAAAAGGGAGAATGGGGATAGTGTTGTATAAATATATTTTGTTGTATAACATTTAAAACATGTGTGACAACTTGCCTCTATCTGTCATTTATAATAAAAGTAGGTACTTTATGTATAAAAATTATATACTATATTTTAAATCAACAGTCACATCAATGTATGTACACGTAAGCTCTTTTTACATTGTTTTTTCTGTGTTAGTTTTAAAACACCTAGTTAAAAATCATAATAAATAATTGTAATTCTGGGCACTCTGTCTTTCAAACTAAACTTAAAGGGACACTTCACCCATTTGCATTAAGCTTTGTATAGTTAGAACCCCAGTCATGTTTTTGAATGATCATGCATCATTTTCTCAGTTGCCACTGAGACAGGAGAAATACAGATTTCAGTGTTGCACTTCCTTCTTTCAATTATGTAAAAATCATCATTTTGCATCATTGAAAGAGGGAAGTGCAATATCTTTGTTGAGGGGGTGAGACTACAAACACCCCTTTTCTCAGTCAAATAGGCACCAAATTTTAAATGTATGTTACATTTCGACTACAAATATGACACACTTTTAATAAAGATTAATGTTTCTACGGGTGAAATGCTCCTTTAAAGGGGACATTTTACAAGACTTTTTTTAAGATGTCAAATAAATCTTTGGTGTCCCCAGAGTACATATGTACGTGTAGCTCAAAATACCATATAGATAATTTATTATTATGTTAATAATAGATTATTTATATTATGTTATATTATTAAAATGTTAAAATTGCCACTTTGTAGGTGTATGAGCAACCTGTTTTGTGTGTCCTTTAAAACGCAAATGAGCTGATCTCTGCACTAAATAGCAGTGCCCTGGTTGGATAGTGCAGATTAAGGGGTGGTATTACCCCCTTCTGACATCACAACGGGAGCCAATTTTCAATTACCTATTTTTTCACATGCTTGCAGATAATGGTTTACCAAAACTAAGTTACTGGGTTCTTCTTCTTTATGTTTTCTAGGTTGATAGACGCACTGGGTACCCAGTTATAGCACTTAAACATGAAAAAAGTCAGATTTTCATGATATGTCAAATTAAATGTCATTAAAACAACACTAGCATACATTCACTATATAATAAATATATAAAATGCTATATAATGAAGATAGATTTGTGTTTTCATAGCAAGTTTTTTTAATTGTTATTCATTTTTTTAATTAATTAATTACAATATTAATTTTCAATAAATTGTTGTGTGATCCAAAACAATAAAATGTACATTTCTGTATGCTATCTTTAACAGTGTCATTGTGTGTAACAGTGACAAATATTCAACCACTTTTGTGTAGCCAAGACTTGATCCTAAGCATGTCTTTTATACAGTATATTTACCAGAGTAAAAGTGTGACAACTAACCCCGGTCTTTTCCACTTTGTTTTTTGTTCCAACAATTCAGCCACATTCACCCCACTGAGTATACAGAGAGAGAGAGAGAGAGAGAGAGAGAGAGAGAGAGAGAGAGAGAGAGAGAGAGAGAGAGAGAGAGAGAGAGAGAGAGATGCAGAGGCCGTCACACTCATTCATTCCTCCTGTGAAGTGTTGTCCCTCTTTATAGCAGCTCTGAGCACATTGATTTTACTATAGTTTGGCATTACCTGCGGTAACTAATGTGCGGGGGTTTACCCTTCGGGAGCAGCTGGACTGTGCGCATTAATTCGGATCCCCTGTTTGAGTACGCAACAGCATATGCTGTCTTTTGTCTATTATCCTTCTCGTCTGTTATTCCCAAATATTGACATCGGCCGTTTTTATTAGCGCTAACCGCTCGCTAGCCTTCCAGCCTCATGCACGGCTCTATTTCCTACTATTGATTGTCTTCCCGAAGCCAGCAGGTAGCTGTCCTCTCAGGCTATCCTGAGGAATCACATCCAATGACTTTATACGCACAATTTACACGGTGCGCTTTAAAGAGAATATTATCCTCAATCCAAATCATCGCTCGCTCCTTCCCCCGGCCTGGTCAATATCCCACAATGCAGCGTTTTGTGCCTTGTCATGCGCTCGTTATTAAAAGCAACAGAAATCGACGTTTCAGCAATAGGCCTCTCATAAAACGATAGACAGGCTGCGCTGCTTACATGTTACTAAAACAGAGAAATGTTACGGTGTGTTTACGTACGATGTTTGCGTACGTGTGTGCGATTTTTCTTGCAAACGAAGATCAGTCGTGATGTGTTAAATACAACAGTGTAAGCAGAAATGTTTTGCGGTGTGGAGTGTTTTCCATTACGATCAATCAGGCAACAGACAACAAAGAAACTTTCATTTTAGAATATGAAGTGAAAATAAAAGGCAGAAAATATTTCTGGCACACTATAATGTTTAACATGCCAAATATGGCATTTTGTTTTCGTCCTCTGTGGGGTTTAAAATGGTTCACATTAAAACCTTCAAAGACTTTTTTCAAGAAAGGTCAAAAGTATAACATAATTATACCGCATAACGGAGCTATAGGAAACATTTGCTTCGAATCCAGATGATTTTATAATAAACTGCCTTCAGCAGCGGCGCAATGCGTATTCTGGCCGACTCCGTTTCAGTGGAAAAAGAAATAATGGTCTGAATGTATATCTTGTTAAAAGTACGTCAAATGAGCGGGCGAAAGTTTGTTTAATTTATTCGGCTTTCATTAACCCCTGTAATTTGGGTTTGTTTAAGTTGCCTCCCGAGGAGAGTTTTTGCTTACGAGCGAGTCAGCCGGTACAAAACACACAAGCCCACCTGTGAGGAGCTGCCTACGCCTCATTCTACGGGGTAAAAGAACTCGTTCCCCCCTAAAACATCTCAGTTGTTAGTGAATTTCGAATCAAGGTACATGACACGAGTGGACGGCACAAACAAATAGCAATGAATGACTCGTAATATGCCAGCAAATGACTGCCGTGCGCTTCGCTGGGCTACCTTAAGAGATTTTTGTTTAAAATGTTTGCTCTAGTACTTTCTCATTTCTTGCTCTCCCCTGAGCCGAAATGTAGGCTGTCACAAAAGGTGCATTCATGGAAAAAAAAGAGAAGAATCCCCTCACCCGGATCCTCTGTGGCAGGAGATGAGCTGCTCGGCTCCAGAATTAAATTATTTTTAAATGCAGCTTATACATTTTACATGACCTGTGCTTCTAACTCTCTCTCTTTCTCTCTTTCTGTCTCTCCCCCTCTCTCTCTCTCCACTTCCCCTTTTGAAGAGCACAAATGTGAGAGTCAGGATTTGAACCCCAGGAATCACAGACTCGCTGAAAGTTATCCATTCTGGCCTGCTCGTGCCGAGCTCCCACCTGAAAGCCCCGACCTGCTGAATTGCCCCCTGTAAAAACTGCCCATGGCGGACTGGTCCGCCCCCCCGAACCCTTGAAAGGACTCATCGCTCCCCTGCAGAAAAGACAGGATTGCCAGTCGACGCTTCAGACACACAAAGGCAGGTGTGGTAGGCGAACGGTTTGTGTGTTTGTGTTCCAATGCTGCGGTTTGCTTTGTGTGGTGTCTAACTTGTGCCATGTCTGTTTGTCTACGTTCCCTATACTGTGGGAGTGTGTGCATCTGAGAGAGAGAGAGTGTGTGTGTGTGTGTCTCTCTCTTCCTACAGTCTCCCACTGTGTGTGTATGTGCATGTATGTGTGTGGGGTTCAGTGCCAGCAGGATAAAAAGAAGGCTTTGCAGACTAAGGTTTGATGTGCTGTTTGTCTTGGTTTGTCTCTTGCTGAGTGTTGTGAGGTGGTTCTTTTTGGATTTATCCGTATTTCCGTATGTTCCCTCCTGTCGTGAATGCGAGCGGAGATGGAATATAGTCCCGGGACATTGAATCTTTAGGGAATTTCATGGTAGTTAGTGCTTGTCATCGATAGAGTCGAATGTAAAATGCAGGCGCAGTTCTTTATTGGTCGTAGGACGTACGGGAGGCCAAATTTCCCTTTCTGTTTCCGAATGTCGTGCAGATAATGGGATGTGTCATAATTTTATCTCCTAGCTGCTGATAAAAAGCTTTGGCTCTCACAGGAGAAGTTTTTGGAGCTTCGATGCCTTGTATCTGTTGTGTTTATTCGGACCATATGTGTTAGGGTGTGTGGGTGAGTCTTGTTTACATGTGTGTTCGATGGGTGGGTGTACGCGCGAACATTCGCGAAATTTCCCCAGGTCTCTCTTTGACTTATTTTTTCATTCCTATTGAATGTCAAGGAAGTAATCAGACCCATCAGGTCAGTCGGATCCCAGTCCAGTGACAGGCGTACAGTCAGGGGCTTTCATTTCCACAGCCCAGCTGCTGCCACATTCTGACATGACTGCATTAGTCCAAACCCTACATCTTTAAAGCCTTGTCCAAACATATTTTAATGCGGTTCATATATTTTTAGGCTAGGTCAGACTCTATGACGTTATTGAAGTTTATGATCTGACAGAAAGCTTTCTTCTCCTTGAAAATTATTTATTTGCCCAAATGCGTCTTCGAGCCTAAATAAACAAACCTACGACAAATGTTGATGTTAAAAATACAAAACCTCGAGTGTAGCAGCGCAAAAACAGTTTAATGACTTCATGTAAATGTAATTTAATATTAAAGTTTTGTGTTAAATAGAAAAATCGCCCCTTTCCTCCACATACAACTCTTAGGCCTTCATAAGTGAGTTTTAATATTTTGACAAGCTGCTCGGTCAGATGTTTAAAGGACATTAAATGTGGCAGGCTGCCTGTTATCCTGGTTTCTGTAAAATGGTGTATTTTCTTTTTCGTGACCCATATTCCTTTGTTCTGTGTATCAACGTAAGCAAGGCACACGTAACCCCTCCTGAATGATGTCTAGAAGGATTAGTCCAGGACTGGGCCCTGACAGATCTGTTCAGTGATCAGCGAAAGTCACCTATTTGACAAAATGACTTTCCGTTATCCTCTGCATAATATCTCATTCGTTATTTTAATTTGACCGTCTTAGTTAATAGGATGTTTATAATCATTATATATTTAACTTTTGTAGCTTAAACATAAAGTAATGCTTTCCTCATTGTGATTGACACAGGTGTGAAATCTTTATATTATATTATAGTATATATTAGTTATTTTTTGTTATGCATGATGTGTATGTTGTTTATATGCACATTGTGTTTGTAGTATATAGGCAGTTCCCATTAAATACTTGGCACAGCATGGCATGCTATATATACTTCATGTGAAACTATTTAAAACAGCATTTTGATATTTTTCTCATGTTCAAGCATGCCGTGTTATGACCTTGTATCTATTGAGACTACAAAAAAATATTTACTTGGAAAATGTGGACATTTTAAATGAACTTACACATAAAGGAAAAAATATAGTGTATAACAGCGCTTAAATATATATTGCATTACACATTAATATGAATTTTAAGTCTTTGTGTTGATAAATTGCAGTTCATGGAGATGTTATGCATGTAATATTTATGTAAGTATTTGAGAGTGCATACGCATACATACATTTCTGCATGTGTGTGTGAATGCAAGTGTATGTGTGAAATGCATATGATGCACCCCACTTCTCACAGACAATAGGTTCTCCCTCATCCTCTCTCTCTCTCTCCGTCTCTCCCCGAGATGCAATCTGCACCACAACCTCTGTTCTGAGCCTGAGCAGGTTGCTGTCAGTTTAAAAATGACTGTAATAAAAGTGACCATGAAGATGGATCTTGTGATTTTGCGTTTCTAATCAGTCATCTGTGAAGAGGACTTTTGCTTTGATTCAGCAGTGCCCTGACAGGTCAGATTGATAGTGCGCAGGGGATAAAAAAAAAGAAGGAGAAGAAGAAGGTTATTAACTGTCTTGCCATTAAAGTTGGAGATCTGGGTCTGTGGCCGGTGAGACAGACATGATTTAGGCGGAAACCTCTCTCAGGTGAGAAGAGAGAGAGAGAGAGAGAGTCTGATTGTCCAGTTTCACTTCTCACACTTCTGCACCAGCAGATTAGACTCAAATTATCTCCTTCTCAGCCCTGGTAGTGAGAGAGAAACCTGCACATATGATCATGCATTTTAATCATGAAGGTGTGCCAAACAAATACTCAATATTTAAACTATTACCTGAGACAGTTTAATTAGTTCATTGGAAATATTTTTTGCATATTTTTAAGGCCTACAGGCTAGGTACAACAGCGGTACTAAATGTTATGACAAATATAAATTATTCAGTCCTATAGAATAATTCCGAAAACACGCATGACAGACGCCACGCGCAGGAAAGGCGTCTCGCAAATGAATTCAAATCGCACAATGTGTTTTGTGCATCTGACATATCATAGGGAGAAATCAAAGCACAGAAATTGCTCGCTTTAGAAACCCAGACGAAGGCTGTCAACACCTCTTCGACATCAGCGCTTTCAAACAAAGCTCGCGGACGGGCGCTTACCTTATGCATGACAATCCATCGACTCCCTTTAACCAATCCGCGGTCGGCTTTATACACCTCCGCCGTGAAGAGACACAGAGATTTTATTACCCCCCATCACCTCTTTTATTCCAGGTGTCTTCAGTGTTGGTTCTGGTGAAACAGTGCAAACAGACTCCAGCCTTTTTCTAAGACCCAAGGAGTCATTCTTAGCCGTCTGGCCCACGGGTGCATTTTAAATGCGAAAAGGCTGAGAAATGCTTGTCCATGGGGCTCAGGGTCCACAAGCCGGTATTGCTATAGACACAATCCTGGTACAACTAAGGTTTTGCTGGTAAATACATAAACATGTAAATAATTTGATGCTTTATGAAAGCTTTTAGCTGTGTGTTAAATGGCACACACTTTAAGGCCTGTTAAATATATTTGATATTACAAGCTGTGATCTATAAATCAATCAGCAAGCCTAACTGATTATTGGGATCAATAAGCAATCTGTCTAGCTAAACAGTAGATCTGGCACTTAGACATATGTATATTGTTTTTAATTAACTGCGACTCACCATATTGTGTGTAAGTACTGTACCTGTTTACTGTGACATTTGACTCTAGGACTAAAATTTGCTATTTATCTAAGATGTGTTTCACTTACCTTTCATACAGGATATCATGGTTTAAAGAGTTTTGTGTTGCCAGTGCAGATTCATCATTTAGGCGCTGGTGTGTAATGCATCCTGACATTTTGTTTTTGACTGAGTGCATTTAATTTAAGAGCGTGATATGGATGTTACACAACAAAGCAAACTGGATTTTGACATTTGAAATGAATCTGTGTTTAGACAGATGAGTTCATTTGTTGACTAATTCGGAATGTAATTCGCTTATAGGATTAATTATTGAGATCCGCACAAAACATTTGAGGGAAGACAATATCAATAATAATTGAGTGTGCTTTTGTATATTAATAATTTAAAATTATATTATGCTTTTTGACATGATTAATAATCACTTTATATTTATTTATCCATTCACCATAACTTGTGGTACAGTAGAACAGTGCGCAAAGGTCATGGGTTCGAACCCACCTGCTGATAAAAAGAAAATTATTCCTTGTAATGCACTATAAGTTGTTTTGGATAAAAACGTCTCCCAAATGCATAAATGTAAATCAAGCAGCAAGACTTAATAGCAATATTTCATTCACAGATGCAAATATCTAAATATGCAAATATGGTTGAAGTTGCATCTCTGTTCGTAGATGATGTGGCTTATTTTCCAGTAACGAAACAATGCCGAGTTTATTTTCCTAAAGGCAAAATTCAAGCCGGTTGACCACTTGACTGTGTTATCATCCAGTTTGCCTGATGGATTTAGAATCTGTCATGTTGCCATGGTTTTGCTCTCTCGCCTTTCCTGTGCTGACCAATGGTAACCAGGTAATCCGCTAAATAGAATGCACCACTGTGTAGGGGGGAGAGGGCAGCTTATAACCCCTGGAGAGGCAGAAGAAAACATCTAGCCATAGTAAAGACTCATTTGGACTGGAAAAGCTGGAAATGTAATTATCTAGCACACAAAAAGACAAATAATTTAATAAAGTTCATAAGAAGAAAAGCACAGTTTCTTCTCTGCTTTAGAGCATTAGCCAGAACCCAGTGAAATATACACTCTTCTGAACAGGGGCGATGGCTTTAACTGATATGTGTTCTTCTGAATGATTTTGGTTTTAGTGTGCAAGTTTAAGTGTGGACTCCTCTGGTCCTGAGGGTGTAAACCCTGTCATAGAGAGGCTGGATTTTTATCTTTGTTACAAACAGCAGGGCCAGTGAGACACTTAATTAGCTTATTATCAATTATTGCATTGATTAGATAATTAGTCTTATAATGTTTTTGTGTGCTAAATAATATATTTGTTAACAATCTTCAGTTTTAACAATTAATGAGCTTTTAGATTTAGGTTTATTTATAATAATAATAATAATAATATAATGATTAAATATTTTATAATAACAACAATTAAATGTTTAAAAAATAATTAATAATAATAATAATAATAATACAACTTTATCCCCTAGCTGTTTGTCCATCCTAACAAAAGAACAAAGGATGCAGGTGTATTTTAAATTAAATCAAAGGCGTGCCTTATTCTTTTTACTCCCATCTTATAGGCTAGCAAAAAATTATTGCTGATAATCTATTGATATTCATCCTCATTAATAAACAGAACAGCCGGCTGTAGATTCAAATGTTTTGTGGATGGAGAATGTGTGGCTATCGCTATAGGATTGATGCAACTCCTGCCCGTTTGTCTATTAAAGAGGGATCAACAATAAAAACCTCCGCACCACGAGGAGCAAAGGGCCAAGTGGGAGGGGGCATTGGGGGTGAATGGACTCAAAGAGCGGACCAAGTGTGTCTCTGAGAGTGTAGTTTAGTGTACTT
>NW_027395291.1:0-61104 GCF_027580225.2 Misgurnus anguillicaudatus
CGTTTATTGCGTTTTGGAACCAAACTCTTCATATATATATATATATATATATATATATATATATATATATATATATATATATATATATATATATATATATATATATATATATATATATATATATATATATATTTATCTTCAAATTATACATGCATGTGTGCATATAAGGGCTGGGAAAAGATTAATCGCGATTAATCCCCTACAAAATAAAAGTTTTTTTGCATAATATTTGTGTTTGTACTGTGTGTAATTATTGTGTATATTTAACCACACACATACATATATTCATGTCAATTTTTTTATTTATATAATATAAAATTTATTTTAAAAATATATATGTAAATGTTTCTTAAATACATACATTAATGTGTGTGTATTTATATGTACATAATAATTATACACAGCACACACTCATATATTATGCCAAAAATCACTTTTATTTTGTATGCGATTAATCTTTTCCCAGCCCTATATATACATAATTATTATACACAGTTCACACACATATATGATGTAAACAAAAACTTTTATTCTGCTATAGATTAATCGCGATTAATTGTGATTAATCGTTATGCATTCCTATAATAAACTGTATCGGTTTACTCATATTGTATATGAGAATGGTGCATTACCTGAACTTTAGACTTCTCTTCTTCAGACGTTTTTGTCATGTATGAGTCTTTATCTTCCTCCACATTTTCTATTAGGTCTGACTCCTGTTGAACGATATGTGAGCTGTATAGTTGTGCCAAGCATAAACTCACGTTTCGTTCTTTAAGCTGTTTCTGTGGCAAACGGTTTAATTGTTGAAGGTGCTATCACTTTAATTTTGGTTTATTTTGTGTCATGTCAAAGTGTCTAAGGGCAAAAATTCATTACATTCAGTAAAAGACAAATTTTCTTACCTCACTGCTATGTTCAGAATCATCTACAAGTACGGGTGAAGTCAAGGGCGAGTCTGAAATCTCTGCGTTTGTCAACGAGAGTTCGCTCATGGCGCTGAGCTCATCAGACGTCGGAGAGCCTGCAGAACCGTTACTGTCCGATGAAGAATCGTCGCCATCTTCTGTCTGGCTCTCTAACTGAGCCGCTTTCAGCGCAGCCGACAACACCTTCACTTGAGCTGCAATGGAGAAATGTTTTAATGCCTCAAATATGTTTAAAAGCTCGAGCACACAGTATACCTGTTACTAATGCTCCATTCACCTTGTACATCAGGATCATCTATGTGAGGTTGAAGGCAGTCTAAAACCTTCTGGATCTGTGAGCTTGCGGACGGGCCTTGAGCATCTAAACTGGGTGGCTTTTCCGTCTCCTCATCTTCTGTCTCCCTCAGTGGCTCTTCCTCCATCACCACATCTTCATCCTCCTTATCGTTTCTTTCATCACCTTGCAGAAGCTGGAGGTCTTGGGTGATGTCAGGCAGTGGGGATCTCCAGAAGTTAAAGGAGTTGTACATCGCACAGTCATCTATCTGCTGGTTGGTGTGCTGGTTAGCGCTGTCTTCTCTGGGATTGGTGGATGAATGACTTGTGGGATTCTGTTGGACCTGTGAAGGTTGTGATGGTGGAGCTGTTGTTTCTGAGGTGGGTTGTGGCTGAACTGAATGGGGCTGAATGAGATGTTTTGCGGGACTCCCACTTGAGGCGTTGCAAGAGTTGCTGGTGTTTATTTTCTGCTGGTGGCTAGAAGGTAAAAAAAGTTTGATGAGAATTTATTCCGATTTAAAAATGGGTTGAATATAATTAAATACAATGCAATGCGCAACCACACAAATTTACCTTCCCAAGGAGATCTTGGATATATCACAAAGGGTTCCATCCTCACAAAAGTGCAGTCCTGTGATTGACGGATTGGCGAATGTGGAGATGAAACGACCTAGGGACTGAAATGCAGCCTGCCTTACCTGTGCAATAAAACAAAACAAAAATCAACAGGTGCACCCTCTCCCTTACTGTGAAATCCAGGCTAACGTCTCATAATCTAATGATGAGATGATTAGGAGCATCAAAGCCATGTGCACCCAAACATTTGTTTTTAATCTTTGACATGGCCTTACTCAGTCAATCTTAAAGAAATCAAAGTTATACTTTACATTACATAGGATGATGTGTTAATTGCTCATTCTGAAGTCTATTTTTTTCCACTGACCTGTATATTTGTCTAAATTGTGTTCTAAGAAACCAATTGCTAGTGCTAGTTGCATATCTATGTTGGATTGTATGTATCGTGTTCTTACCCAGCGTGATTGATCACTGATGAGATTGATGAACAAGGGGGACAGTTTAGTGCGTCGCACCTCTGGAGACGTGCAATTCGAAACAACCATAAAGCACTCAGCGCAGGCTTTCCGAATACCCCACAAACTGTCTGAGCACAGGTCGAAAAATTTAGGCATCTGTATTGAGGAGGAAAAAATAAGGATTTCAGCAAATCTCCTACACATGGATCTGGTTTCACAAAACACTTAGGCCTGGTTTCACAAAGGCTTAGCAAACACCAGGACAGGGTATTAGTTAAATTAAGATGTTTAAAGGAAAATACCACAGTTTTTCATTATTTTATTATGTTCTTACCTCAACTTAGATTAATGAATACATACCTATCTTTATTCAATGCGTGCACTTTTAATCTTTGTACAGCACGTCGTGAATGTGTTAGCATTTAGCCTAGCCCCATTAATTCCTTAGGATCCAAACAGGAATGAATTTAGAAGCCACCAAACACTTCCATGTTTCCCTTTTTAAAGACTGTTACATGAGTAGTTACACGAGTAAATGGCTCGTTATAGTTGCGCGTAGGTCCTACGGCGTAGGTTCCGCGTCGGTTTTCATTTATACTTTTGCCTCGTCGTCCGCGTCGACGTGCAAACACACGCGCAGACAGCTGGTAGGCAGTAACCACGCATGTAACCACAGTAGCAGCGCGAACATCAAAGAAGAAGCTGCTTAGCAAGTTAACCCACAAACGAAGAAGAAACAGCAACTTGTTGTGTATAATTAACAAGTAAATAAACAACGACTTTTGATGCAGTTTGAGTTAAATCACTCCTCAACTTGGCTCATCTTTGTTTTCACTGTCACAAACGGAAATACCATGACGCTTTTTTTACCTGACAGTAGGGGTTCTGGTGGTCCAATCACAGCGCTTGCGGTCCGCATAGATCTGACGCGCTGTAAAAAATTTTGCGAGGTGCACGTCAGGCTACGCAGAGCTAAGCACAGGCTACGGATAACTACGGCGTAGAACCTACGCACGACTATAAATCGAGCTTAAGTATGGTGGCACAAAACAAAACGTGGAGGATAAAAATGAGAACTATATTGTATGGCAAGGAGCACTTAGTTTTCAGCACTTCGACCTTGGGTACAGTAATATTGACGAAGTTTGAGCGAGAGGAGGAGTAGTCAGGAGCGATAATGTTACTGCGCACCGAGGTCGAAGTATTGAACTAACGGTACATTCACATGGGGCGCAAGCGTTAACGCTTCACAATTACTTTTAAATTCACTCACTGCCGTTGCTCGTGGCAAGAGTCGAACATTTTATCAACTTTTCAAGTGCCAATGCATGCATCAGCCAATCAGACTGCCTTATGCAAATAATCTAGTGCAAGCCAGCCAATTACATTTATGCAAGATCGGAGAATGTGTTGCGGCAATATAGTTCTCATTTTTATTTGCCTAAAAAAATTGCCACGTTTTATTTTGTGCCACCATACTTACTCGTGTAACTACTCATGTAACAGTCTTTAAATAGGTAAAACATGGAAGTGTTTGGTGGCTTCTAAATTCATCCCTGTTTGGATCCTAAGGAATGAATGGGGCTAGGCTAAATGCTAACACATTCACGACACGCTGTACAAAGATGAAGTGCACGTATTGAAAAAAGATAGGTATGTAATTTGTCTAAGAACAGAGAAAAAAATTTGGAAAACGGTGGTGATTTCCTTTAAGTATTGTTAGATTTTCCTTCATTTGGCTGCTCAGTCTTTTAGGGCTGCATCTAATACGTAAAAATAATAAGCAGGTTATTATGTAGCATAGTTCTTCAGGAGTGATGTTGTTGTATAAACTGTGAGACAGACCTTTATACATGATAACAAAAGGCCTACAAACAATAGAAACCTGTTAGGACCTCCTACAGGAGATTGGTCTATCCTGAGGAATGGTGTTTCTTTGTTATTCACACTTATCAGTTTCTATAGGCCATCTGTATGTGGCATTTGGTTCACACCTTCACTGTATTGTTGATTACATCAGGGCACAGTCGCAACGTAACACATCAGACATTGATTACGCATATAAAGAAATACACACAAAGCATCTTTTATAAACATGCATTACAAGAGACATTACTGATGACGTGTATCTTGAGACAAATCAATGGCAGTGGCCTACAAGATCTGTCAGTGCAAGTTATTTTCAGTACAACTCAAATTAAATCAACTTAAATTTACTATTGAAATTTGTTTCAATTAAATATAATGGGCAAAGGTGTCCTTGTTGAAAACAAACGTAAACAGTAGCTCTTGAATTAAAAACCATAAGCAAGGCAATGGTTCTCACCAGTAGTTTCTCTGTGGCTTCCTGGCCAACAGTAGAACAGAACTCGCCAAAGTTTGCCGCACAGACCTGGTGCACAGATAAAAAGTATAACAGAGGGTTAAAATTTACAGTGAGGTCTCATATTGTGTTGCAAAACAGGGCGTGTTGCAACTTGTGAACTATTGCTTCTCGTGAACCCTGCTTCTTGTGAAAACTGCCAAAGCAGATTAACATTCTTAGCAACTTTTTTATTACAACCCAGCAAGCAATAGCTGTCATTTCACAGTCAAGTTTAACTATAGACCCAATGCAGTCTGGCTATGAGTAACCCACTTCCAGCCAAAATAAACTTGGTTACATGTCATTTTGCCACGCCATCATGTAAGCAAAGTCAACAGTGATTAATACTACAAGGTGTTTGGTTTCATTTACTTTTGGGCTATGGTTAAAAGTCTAATACATTTTTAGACAGCCAAAATTTTGTCATGTTTTATCCTAGACGTCTGTGCTGTTTTTGAACAGCTGTTAGATGTCTATGCAAGCTTAAAGGGGACAAATCAAGAAAATCTGACTTTTTTTCCATGTTTAAATGCTATGATTGGCTCCCCAGTGCTTCTATTAACCTAGAAAATGTCAAAAAGAACAACCTAGTAACTTAGTTTTCTCTCCAAGCATGTGAAAAAATAGGTCATTGAAATGTGGCTCCCCTTGTGATGTCAGAAGGGGATCTTATTATAATAATACCACCCCTTAATCTCCACTATCCAACCACAGCACTGCCATTTAGTGTAGAGATCAGCTCATATGCATTTAAAAGGACACACCCAAACATTTGAAATGACAAAACAATGACACTGAAAACTAAATGTTTTGTGTAATATTTATCTAATGCAATGGCATTTAAACATAACTGAAGACTCAAAATACCTTTTGAAACAACTGAACATTATGCAACAGTTATCCGTTTGTGACTGATTGGACCAAGACATCAATTCTCTAGTACGGCGTTTATAGAGAACATATTTTGAACAATGCATCCTGAACAATGAACATATTGTTACCTTGCGGACTTGAAACAGTCTGGCGTCACTGCATAGCTCACAGAACCGCAGCAACAGAAGTTGTTCCACCGTTTCTTTAGTCAACATAGTCACCAACTTGCACATGATCTACAATAAAGTACACAGTTATCAACCCAGAAATCAAAACCAGTGAAACTCTGCAAAACCTACAAATGAAGAGTTTGGTTCCAAAACGCGATTAACGCCATAAAAAAAAAAAAAAAAACGAGTTACCACCTAAATCAGTATTGTATCAGGTCAGTATTAAAAAGCTCATTCTTAATTTTACGCAAAATCCCAAATCCGCCAAATGCAATAAATCCACTTAACAAATCACAGCGCACCATTCCACACATTGTAAACATCAATGGCAGCGCGTTAAATACACAAAGAATCCTAGTTTTCCTCATCTACTTTGTAATTCGTCATCAACAAACAAACAAAAACAAAATAATACTTTTGATGGCATTGATAAACCTGTGGTGGATTTCTGTGGTAAGCCATCAAAATCGAATAATTTACGTGAGAGGCACTCGGGAGATGGAAAAATTTTTGCCTGTTGCTTGTCCTCACATGACAAGCTTCTGTCATGCTAACACATTGTTGAAAAACACAAGTTGAAAAACTTTTCATTATTTTACCCGAAGTCAACAAAAATCGAGCAGGACCAAAACATTTTACAGCTGATCGCTGTCAAAAAAGTTCAGCGACGACGTCCCAAGGATGACAGCAGCAATGACAGTGTTCTTAATTTTTAATACCACTAGTCAACTAAATGAATATAACATGGCAAAGACGAATGCACATTTATACATTGATTTCATGGATTTATTGCATTTTGTGGAAAAAATAATCCGTTTTTATAATAAATCTTTGAAAATGAAATTATAGATTTGAATTTTTAATGTTTTTATAACCTAAAGATGCTTTGTGAAAGTTTGTAACAGAAAATAGTGTTTTACATCTCGTCACTTTCTTGGTATAGAAAACACATTTTAACCAAAATTAGTCAAAATGGATTTATTGCGTTTTGGAACCAAACTCTTCAAACATCAACACTCTTCAAAAAAAACAAATGCATAAATGCATATTGACTGCAATATGAATTTTCAGGCACTGTTGTGTGCATTCTTACAACAAACATGGTAACCTTCAAATGCTTGTAATACAAAAGCGTATTGTCTTTCACACAAATCCACTCACCGCTACAGCCTCGATCTTGTAGTCGTCATCACTGCTGGGTTCTGTGAGCTCCAGTAGCACAGGGCAAACCCGTCCCTCCATATCGGCCTTACTCATCAGACCCTGTTCAAGCAGGACCAGCAGAGCAGCCTGGCTTGTCTTTCGCACCTTATGATGGGAAAAAAGCGACAGTGAAATATTGTTATGATGATCTGTTGGTATGGTTGCACAAAGAGGAACTACCCATTTTTAAAGTATGAATTTGTTTATAAATAAAATGAGACACCCCATCTACTTATTGTCACATCAATCTCAGATTTTTTTGCTGGAGGACACAATAAAAGATGAGGGTTCATCCAGCCCAGTTTTCCCCTCCCACATATACAACACAAGCATATACGTTTAATCGGTTTCTCTAAAGGTTAATTCATTTAAAGGATTAGCAGGGCTCGAAATTGCGATCATTTTGGTCGCATACGCGACCGAAATTTAATCTGTGCGACTTTAAAATATATTTGGGAGCATTTGTGCGACTGCCCATTTTGTTGTGACGCGAGTTGATTGTGATCCTGCGTGCTGGCGCTGTTTCAGGTTCAGTGTTCTCTCCAACGATACATAACCAATCAAAATTCACCATTAAGTTCTTGCGTTTAATGAAGACCGCAGATTGGCTAATATGAGCGTCAGTCATTCCTTGTTGCCGTGAAGCGCGGAAATGTGAAAAGACGAACGCGTCGCGAGCATGACGAGAGCGAGCCTATTACAGCCAAGGTTATTACTGTATTTTTTGACGACGATCCGGATTCAAATGTAACTCCACCACCGGAAAATAAGAGTTGACGTTAAACCTTTCAGAGAGAGTGGCTTAAAGATTTTGAGTGTCTCCGCTATGAAAATGTAACTTAACTGTGTTTACTGTAAATCCTGTAAAACGGCGTTAATGGCGGAATCAAAACATTTTAAGAGCCAGACGTACCTTGCTTAAACATGGCGAAAGTGCCAAAAATACAAGACGTGTCATGACAAATGTGTTTATTATTGACGGAGACACCGAGCTGTCTGTCAAAGTGTGTTTGATGGTGTATGTGCGCATGCGCTGGTGAATGGACATTCGACAAACGTCCATGTTGCTGTGGAATACGACAATGCTGATGGTATGTTTTTGTTGTATTTTTTAAAACATTGCCTATTTAGTAGTAAAAGCATCCTGGTAATGCAGTTATCAATACCAATATATATTAGCCTTCTATATTAGGGTCATTTTTGTAATGTCACAATTAATCAGTGTTTTACGTGTTTGCTAGATTTTCTATGTAATCTTAATCATGTTACCTGTAATTGTTAAATTATTATTGCTGCAATACTATTTCATCAGCATTTGGGTATTAATTTAGGAATTTATGCAGCAAAAAATAAAATAAAATAAAATAGAAGACCAACTTTTAAATGCTGGCCATAGGACGTGTAAAGCCCGGTGGTGGTGTTTTATTTTTAATAAAATAAATCTATTAACATTTACATTGTAGTTGTGGTGCTTTTAAATTTTTTGATGGATGCGCCTAAATTTTTGCTGGTGCTCCTAACTCTTTAAAGTTGGGAGCACCAGTGCTACCAAATAAAATAGTTAATTTTGAGCCCTGATTAGTCCCGCTTTCTTAAAAAAATCCAGATAATTTACTCACCACCATGTCATCCAAAATGTTGATGTCTTTCTTTGTTCAGTCGAGAAGAAATTATGTTTTTTGAGGAAAACATTCCTGGATTTTTCTTATTTTAATGGACCCCAACACTTAACAGTTTTAATGTAGTTTAAAATTGCAGTTTCAAAGGACTCTAAACGATCCTAAACGAGGCATAAGGGTCTTATATAGTGAAACGATTGTCATTTTTGACAAGAAAAAAAAATGCACTTTTAAACCACAACTTATCGACTATCTCCGGTCCTGTGATGCGCCAGCGTGACCTCACGCAATACGTCATCACGTCAAGAGGTCACGGATGACGTATGCAAACTATGCCCCAGTGTTTACAAGTGTGGAGAAAGAGGACCGTTCCGACCATGTTGTATGTCGAATGATACTAATTAAAGTCTTTGTGTCAGTTTATTGTTTAAAATGGTCCGCAAATGTGCTTTTCATATATGTAACATGTGACCTTTGCACGTCATTACGAAATTACGTGAGGTCAAGCTGGCGCGTCACAGGACCGGAGATAGATGAGAAGTTGTGGTTTAAAAGTGCATATTTTTTATTTTTCTTGTCAAAAATGACGATCGTTTGGCTAGATAGACCCTTATGCCTCGTTTAGGATCATTTAGAGTCCTTTAAAACTGCAATTTTAAACTGCATTACAATTGTTAAGTGTTGGGGTCCATTAAAGTCCATTAAAATGAGAAAAATCATGGAATGTTTTCCTCAAAAAACACAATTTCTTCTTGACTAAACAAAGAAAGACATCAACATTTTGGATGACATGGTGGTGAGTAAATTATCTGGATTTATTTTTTAAGAAAATTGACTAATCCTTTAATGCAGGAGAGAGAATGATTGACAGCACAACATGATCATATTCCCCTCCAATATAATTGTTTACGTAGTTTTATGATTAAAAAAAACGATTTTTGGGTACACTATCCCTTTAACGTTACCTGGTTATTAGGATCTGTCAGATAACGGACCACGATGGGTACTAGATACCGTGAGAAGGCTTCAGGAAAATTGGGGCGGTTTTCGTGGAGGAACATGGCAATGTTTGGTACCTGTTCCATCAACTCAGCTCTCACTGGTGGTTCTGTAACATAACCATAAATATACATTGTAATACATGCATGTGAACCACACAGACATGTGCTAAATACAGAAAAAAGTCTTCACACCTCCATCCTCAGACATTCTGGCAACCGTCTCCATGATGCTGATGAAGTCATTTTCATTCTCCCCGAATTCCCGGAGAACATCTAGCAATCCTCGCGCCACAGCTTGCCTGAAATAAAAATATTTATATACGGGATCATATTAGATTGGACGACTTGCTCCTTTACAACATTTAACCACAAACCTTTGCAAAAAAAATGTACATCACTTTCTAAATAGCTCAGTAAATACTTTGAAGTACAAAGACCAGAAACCATCTGAATCACAGTCCAAAAACCAAGTACTTCTACAATGACAAGTTTGGCTCCCTTCAGGTCTTCCTGATCCAGAAGAAACCAAGTCATATCAGATTCTTCAAGCCCCTAAATTTTAAAATTATGTTCCACCATCGTGCCATAAAAAGTGAAATATGTTCAGTATCAAATCTCGCTTATTTTCAGGAGATTCACGCATAACAGACATATAAAATCAAAAAACTATGCCTAAGAAAACACTGACCATTGCAAGATGAATTAGTCACACATATACTCAAACCTTCACGTTCATGTCTCACCTGTTGAAGGCATTTTCACTGAAAGCATATTTCTCCAGTCGACCCAAAGGGGTAAGGTTATCCTGGCCTGCGTCCAGGAACGCTGTAATCCGAATCCCATCGCACTCTGAACCGTAGTCATCGAATCCAACTGCGAGACAAATTAATAGAGACATTAAATGACGAGGTATAATTTAATGTCGAGTCTTTTAGTACAGTCCCATGGTGGTATTAAATCCAAGTTCTTTCACATTCAAACCAGGAATCCCTCTAAAAGATGGAGTAGTATAGTGTAACCATACGCAATTAGATCATCAGTTTACAATCCATTTATAAAAAAATAGTCTGCTTTAACATTCTCCAACCTAAACACTTTTAAAGCTAATAGCAGTGGAATATCGATCCAGGTGTAATGTTATTGCACCGGCTCTATGACACAGCAGGGTTTCCATTACACGTGGTTTGGTTCTGTCATCAAAGACTATACTTCAAGTATATCATGTACCACAGCCAGCTTGAGGGTACAGACACATATAGCTTAAAGAGATAGTTCACTCAAAAATAAAAATTCTGTCATCATTTATTCACTTCAAGTTGTTCCAAACTTAATTCAGTTTCTTTGTTCTGCTGAACACAAATGAGGATATTTGGAAAAGTGTAAACAAACATTTCTAAATGTAAGTCAATGGTGCCCCAGATCATTTTTGGAGAGATCTATATTTGTGTTCAGCAGAACAAAGAGATTTATACAGGTTTGAAACAATTTAAGGGTGAGTAAATAATGACAGAATTTTCATTTTTGGGTGAACTGTCTCTTTAAAATTTAAGATAAATAATTTTTGTCATTGCGAATAGATTACTGTCACAAAGTGTCCCTCCATATGAAAATTAACTATGGAATTATTGGAGTAAAATATAGTAATCATGGATTTGAACTATGGTTACTATAGCAAAACCATGGTTAATTTGTGGTAACCAACTATAGCAACTGTTTGTTTATGATTTTTTTTTTTTTTGAAAGGGCCAATTTACCCAAATGTACTTTACTTCTAACTATGTATGTGATGTGATTTGTTATACTCACAGTCATCCAAATCATCATGGCCATCTTCAAAATATAAAGCCATACCTGGGGAAGCATGAGGATAAAAATAAAATATATGATTGACAACTGTGTCAACAGCATGTTTCAAACCATGCTGCTGTCAGATACAAGTTAGGCTGTGTCCCAAAACCAATAGTATTACCAACCAACACAGCATTTTGGCATCATTTTGATTACCTAAACTGGAAACGAGTCTATAATACTCAACATAATGAGCATTATACTACAACGCTGACTTTTGACAGATGGCTGTGGCGTATGTCGTGCTAATATAGCTCACTAAATTATGGTGACTAAGTTACTGTCAAGTCACTCTTGCTAGGCAAAGTCAAGCCTCTGAAACTATGTTTACCAAAACCTCATTGTGTAAACACAATGACACTCACATTAAATATATATTTTAAATAGTGACCAGCCCAGCAAACGCGTTATCCGGTGTAGTTAACTTAGCAGAAATCAACAGAAAACCGGCTGGCTAACAAACTAACTGACTGTCATTGCCCTGTCAACTCAACCATGACATCTTTACAATTTTGGTTAGATTTAGCAAATAAATTATATTGTAGATTATGTATTCTGACACATTTAGTCCAGAAATAGCTGTTTATGACTACACTTCTATCATTTATTACCATATGTCCTGCTAGCTCTACTAACTCGCAACTAGTGTTGATAACACTTAAAATTTCACCCTCTCGTGACCTTTGTTCTACAATACAACATAAATGTAAAAATGCTAAAACAAACTCGAGTGCGACAACGGAGCCGACTGACTTTAAACCGCTTTGAAGCTTTAAATAAACGCATTTTAAGCACGTTACCTGCCATCTTGATTTAGAGCGAGGCTGTCACTCCACTTCCTCAAAAGATTTCCTGCCGTTATTTAAACCCCCGCATCCGTATGACGACTAAACATTAACAAACACAAATAAACTTGTCAAAAGTAATCAATATATCGCGTAAATGACTCGCGATGAACCGAATCGCTCAACCGAACGGTCGGCGACCAAAAAAGAAGACAATGTCGATCACGTGACTCGTCAGCCGGAGTTCAAGATGGCGACGGGCGAGCAGCTCGCGTCGCGACTAATCGATCACTAATTTAACATCTAAACCATTTAACTGTCTTAAAAAAAAGCTCTAGTTGTGTTACTTTATCACACAACCGCGTTATATTGCGTGTTTTGCTAAAGAGCAAATATTTGATACTATTGTGTGGATACACGATCTGTGTTTGTGTTTTTTTTTAGCTTACGTCAAATAGAAATTGTTGTCGATCGGGTTTATGAACGTAATTGGAATGTTCGGCAAGTTTTTATTAGTTTGGAGGTGAACATGTCTCTAAGAGAGTTGAAAGTATGCCTGCTTGGGGTAAGATAACCGTTCACTTTTTATTAGTTGACTTGAGGGCGGTGGATTGCATTTTTTGTGCGTGTTGCCTTTTGATCGCTTTTTATACTTGATCATTAATGTGTAATCACAAGTTATGACTTGCAAAAGAAAGTGCTCGGTGGTTTTACCTGTTGTGCAAGCTGAGGTACTATGGTAATATTTAAGAGCTGGTGACGTCATTGACCCAATTCAAGTGGGGATGTGAAATGTCTTGGGTTGTGTTACTCTTTCACGCTAGCATGCATTTCACACCTTGATGTTTTTAGACTCAGCCTGCTTTTAACAGCAATATTTTTAAACCCACCCACATGAAAAAATACTGTGGTATACTTGAGTATTTCCTTTAGTATGCAGTAGTGCAGTATAGTAATAATTACTACAATTTGTAAAATTATACACTCTTGCATTAAGCAGTATTAGGGTATTAGCAGTATATACTGTAATTTTTACTATGTTAAAGGGGTAGTTCGCCCAAAAATGAAACGTCTGTCATCATTTTTTCATTTTCATGTTATTCTAAATCTGTATGAATTTCTTTTTTCTGAATAACACAAAAGAAGATATTTTAATAAATGATGGTAAGCACACAGCTGATTGTAACCATTGACTTCCATAGTAGGAAAAACAAATGCAATGGAATTGAATGGGTACCATTAACTGTGTGCTAACCATCATTTATCACAATACTTCCATAATACTTCCTACTATGTAAGTCAATGGTTAAAGCAGCTGTGTGCTTACCATCATTTATCAAAATATCTTCTTTTGTGTTTATCAAAATAAATAACAAACTCATACAGGTTCAGGACAACATGAGGTTGAGTAAATGATGACAGAATTGGGGTAAACTATCCCTTTAAGGTTCAAAAACACTAGTTTCTAGGAATTTTACTAAGGCTGCTATAGTAAATACTTAAGTATATTAAAATACTTTTTCTTTCGGTTATTAAAAACCTATTTAGATTATCTTCCTCATTTTTCTCAGAGCTGACATGAGATGCAACAGCTAGTATCTTAAGTTAACGAAGTTGGTAATCACATGATGTGTACTTGTTAATAAATTTTAATTTGAAAATGGATCAGATTAAGCTTAGTCAATAGATGCTATACAAAAAAAAATTATACATTAAACTAATACTTGTCCACACGATGTGGACAAATATGTATTGTTGCAATATGTAAATATGAGTTGATCTAAAATGCTGTGTATATTGTCTACCAATTTTGGTCTTGTTTTATAGGAAACGGGGGTTGGAAAGTCAAGTATCGTGTGGAGGTTTGTGGAGGATAGTTTTGACCCTAACATTAATCCCACGATTGGGTAAGATCATTGCGAAACACCCACAGTGTTTTACTCTAATATAGGGCTGCCTAAAGATGTTTACTAGTGATGCACCGATGTATCGGCCACCGATATTTATCGGCCGATTTTTGATGAATTTGAAACCATCGGCATATCGGCAATAGCACGAGAAAGGCCGATACCGATTGTTTATTAATTAACTGCATAAAGAAATCCATTGTATTTTAAAACAACGAGTTAATGTTGTTAATAAAATAAATGCTGAATAGCAAAAACCACCTTTGAAGGTTGTCATGCTGTCTTATTATATTTGTTTTAGCTTAATTTGTGCCTCTCTTATTATGTTGGTCAGTTGAATGTTAATTAGATTCAATCCATGTTCAGTAAAAATAATTTGATGCAGAAATAAATTAGCTAATAGACCAACTGTATAGTATTGTATACAAGTGTTTAATATCGGTATCGGTATCGGCCAGAAGTTGTCTGTTTAAATCGGAATCGGTATCGGCCCAAAAAAATCCTATCAGTGCATCCCTAATGTTTACAGAATAAAAGTTTTTGTTTACATAATTATAATACGCAGTACATCAACAAATATTATGTATATATACATACAAACACATGTATGCATAATAAAAAAAAATATTGATATAATAAATATTTATATTTATAAATTATGTAAATTATGTAAATATACAAATGTTTATACACATGCAAATATTTCTTAAATATATACATGCATGTGTGTGCATATATTAAACTCATTACACACACATTTTTAATATGTAAACAAGAACTTTTATTCTGCAAACGATTAGTCGCAGCTAACGACTAATCGTTAGGCAGCTCTACTGTAATGCCGTTTTTGCCATATTCTAAAGTGTACATTTTGAGGACTGGCACACTATACCACAAGTCTTGGCTTGGAAGCAGTTTAAAGCATCCAAAATTGATATTTATTACATTGAAAAGGAGTATATGTTGGAAGGCGCTGTTTTAAAGAAAACAACCTGCTGGGTTATTTGTTTTAATTATGTAATAATAATATCTTTCTTTAAATGTAATATTAACATCATTCTAGCTAAATCTATACATCTTTATGGGCACAATCCAAACAACATTTTAAACATTGTTTTTCATTTCCATTATAGTTTGATATGTTACTTGGCATATTGTTTAATCGTCTGAGTCAACATTTGATAGCGTTTTCTTTTCAGTAAGCCTTTAGGTAATTCAATATACCATGTGGATTGTTTAAAACAGGATACGCTTTACACTTACGTAGTGTGTGACTGATTTATTTAGTTAAATTACACGAATCAAAATTGAATAGGATTTATTATTGATATAGGACAGCGCTGGGATACTTTACAGTTTTAAATTACTCCCCAACAGTAAACTAAAGCAATATCAAACGAGGAACAGTTACAGACGTACAGTAATAGCACACTTAGTGGTTGACCGATATGGGTTTTTTATTGGCCGAGGCAGATATTTTCCATCTGTAAGGTATTTTATTCATTAGATAAAAGTATAGGATATTAATTGATCAATAAAAATGTATGCTGTTTTTGCTCATCTGTCACTTTGTAAAAAAAAATTGAGATACAATGTTCAGTTTTGTTAAGATAGATCTGCAGCCCAGCAGTAACCCTGACACCTCATGATACTGTTTGAATAAGATTGCATGCCGTTGTTGTTATGCGTAACAGCGTAATATCACAATAATTGGTCATTTTACCATCTGGCTTTACATATTTGTGGCTTTTCTTTAGGAAAAATTAATTTAAGGAGCAGAAAGATTTACTGGCCGAACGTAAAGGTTTATCAGACAATACGTCAAATAAAGGCAGTGTATAGGCATCAACATAAGATGCTTGCATGTGTTTTAAAATGATTTTGACTTGTTTTCAGAGCATCGTTTATGACCAAGACTGTGCAGTACCAAAATGAGCTTCACAAATACCTCATTTGGGACACAGCAGGACAAGAAAGGGTAAATAAAAACTACAAACAAATGTGTTTGAGTATATACTGTCTATATATTATATAAGTACTGTATTTCTAATATGTTTATATTCCAACAGAGGGCAGTATTGCAGTGCTTATTTCACTTGTTGTTTGTGTGTATGAATATATCTTTACACACCAGAAGAGATAAAATTTATATATTTCACATATAAAAAATGCTCATAAGTAGCATTTGAATTTGAGTCAAAATGTGGCAGATATTTATCGCTGCTTACAATTTGACAGCAGTCTTGTGCTTATTTGGAATCTGATCTCCTCTCATGTTTGTCTATGATGTTATGTGATGCTAAATGTAGAATGCCAAGCGGCCCACACAAGCTGCTAGAAAAACAGATTCATTCCAATGTTATTCCAGTGTTAAGGAATTTCTTCTCTTTTTTGCATTTAAAGACAGATCCAAAAATCTGAGACCACACTGAAATTATTAAACTTTGTTTATTTAAACCTTAAAATAAAAAATAACATAAAACAAAGAACATTTGGTGATACAGTATTTCGTTATTTGTGTCATTGTCCAGCTGCACTGCATTGTGCAAAAGGTCAGATTTCACACAGAAAATTCTCTTGAAAATATTCACAAAGTATGCTGAGATTGTACAAATAATAAGTTTTTGACATAATAAATGATATAAAGAAATCATCTATGCAATTTACATTGCTTTGCTTTTAGAAAAACACAAAAAAATTTGTGTCTCTGGAAAGACACATTTTTTAACCATATAAAGCGTATGGGGACCGCGCAATGGTAAAGCCTTTGGTTTCTGGCCTGCCTCTTCTCATCTCCTCATCTGGTAGTGTTTAATGCTTTGATATTTTCCCAGTGGTGAGGATGGTGCAAGTTCATCATCAACATCATCGCATTGGTAGAAGGGGTCATGTCTGCTTTGCTTTGCCCCAGAGGCTGATGGGATGAAACGCTAGGCCTTGTCAGAGATAAAAGTTATAGAAGAGAAACTGAAGCCAGAACCTCTTTGTCTCTCTCTCTCTCTCTCTCTCTCTCTCTCTCTCTCTCTCTCTGTCTCTCTTTCTCTCTCTGTCTCCTATTGTTATGTCAGACAGTTTTATTCACAGAGTCTTGTACCCTGGCAGAAGCTGTAGCTGGCTTTTCTTATGCTGTCAGACTACTGATTGAATAATTATCTGGCACATTGCTTTTCGGAACAACACTGGAGAGATTGTGAATGGCTGTGCGCCATGTCTTTACTTTGTGGGTGTTTTTTAAAACGAATGGGATGAGACATAAATCAACCCTTTATCTAGATTTTTTCTTTAGCAATTCTTATGTTTAAAATAAAAAAAACCTATTCAGCAGAGTAGACTACATTTGTGGTGAAAACTATGATAGTTTGAAATCAAATTATTACACATTTTTTAAATCTATCGATAAAGATTGGTGCGTAAACGTGACCCTAAACGGGTGTGCATTATTTTCAAATAATTCAAAGGACCGGAGTCAATTATTCCGCTTATACCACGGTTACCAAAAATATTGCTCTGGTGCCTATTTTTAAGACATTTTAAAGGTTAGGCGTGCGGTTATTGAAAAATAATCAACACCCATGAAACATTTCTCAGCCAATCAGAATACAGCATTCAGTAGGTCCGTGGTACAAAAGCAGAATAATTGAATCCAGTCCATTGAATTGTTTAAAAATAATGCACACCTTCGGTGTAACGGCATTACCACCTTGGGTGTGCATTTTTTTTCCAAATAATTCAACAGCCTGTCGTCATTTATTCCCTACATATTTGACTGGTTAGGTGTGCATTTTACAGAAAAATAACAAATCACATGGTTCCCACGGGTCCCTGAAATCCTTGAAAGTTTGTGAATCTGGGGGAAAAAATTCCAAGGCTCTGGAAGTTTTTGAAAATATACATACATAGATACAGATCATTGAAAGTGCTTGAATTTAAGTTTTCTGGAAAAATCCATATTATTCCCTGTGTGTAGTGTAGGATAATATCATAAAATTCTAGACTTTTTAAGCACACGTGCTAACCTGTTCACTTTAAAAATCTTCTGAATGCAAATGTTGATTCATATCTAAATGCTTTTTTGCATAGTTGTGTTTGACACATGAAAACGTCTTGGGTTATGTATGTAACTGTTGTTCCCTGAGAAGGGAACGAGACGGTGCGTCTCCCTTGCCATACTTCCTGCGTCCCTGTAACGCCGTCTTTGGCAGTATTTCAGATGGCGATATACTTCCTGGCTCCGGCGTCACCTTGTCTTTGTCGTTAAGCCTCACCATTGGTTGAATTTGATATACACATTCAGTCGCACTTCCCCTTGGAGGCGTCTCCAAAGTGTCAACACAGTGACGCAGGGCGAGTTCCCTCAAAAGGGAACTGTAACAATGTATCTTAAAAGGTAACACGATGTAACCTTGCTCTCAATTGAAATGTGTCCCTAGATTGAATTTGAGGGTATTGGACCTGGAAAGTCCTTGAAAGGTCCTTGAATTTAAGGTTAACTAAGGTGTGAGAACCCTGCAATCAGAATAAAGCATCTATATAAAATCATTATATAGGGTTTGATGTACTAGTTAGGCAACCCACATGCTAGTCAGTTTTAAAAATGTGTGGTCTTGGACATTACCGTATCTGCAACTAAGTCGAAACATTTCCTCTTCCTTTTCTAGTGAGTTCAAGGGCCAAAATCAGCAACAAAGTGTGTCCGTCAAGGGGATTTATTTATTTTATTGGCAAAAAGCAGATCTTTTCTGGCTCTCTTTTTTGGCTGCAGCCGGTGTATAAATTCAAATCCAATTCTAATTCAGATTATTTTTTAAATAAAATAATATACTTTGAATTGTTTAAAGAGTTGAATTGTTATTCGTATATGTTATCTTAGGTGAGCCCATGTATTACTGGTGCATTGATCACAACTTCGAACTTTGGCTTAAATTAAATAAAAAAATGAATTTACGTTGTTGCACCATTACTTTATAATTGTTTTTTTTTTGTGCATTGAACGACGATTTTTCATTAAATATTCTGTTAATAAGCACAAATAAGCATTAAATTTACTGTGAAAACATTCACAGCTCTTGGCACGCATTTAAAACCGCAGTCATTTGTAAACCTGTAAGATCCCAATTATGTGCCAAAACGTACAAATTAATTTTTTTAATAGCATCTATTTGAGTTTGAGGGTTGTAGTGACGCGCATCAGCTAATTGCAGTATTATTTTTCAGACCTAAACTTCACAGAATTAAGTTCTTCTCGAAAAACAAGGTTTCTTCTCATGTTTTCTTACTTGGTCTCTTTTCCTAGTCCTACCATCTCTCTCTAAATCACTCTCTCTCTACTGCACTTTTACCCTCTTTTTGCTCCCCCCAGTGTAATGGCATACTCGATCCAGCTTGTTTTTATTAATCTGCGTCTTATTTTTTTATTTCTGATGACCGGCTGGTGAAAAACCCAAATATGCTATTTCATAATGATTAAAACACTAACTCGGTCTGACACATCATGCTCATCTTTCCTCTGATGGGTCCCACATGTGTTGATGTGCCTTTTCTACAGCTCCTAACTCAAGCCCCTTTGGCACGACTATCCGAAACACAAGTTCTCCTTTAGGCTTTAACGGTGACTCCGAGTTTTGTGTGAAATCTGTAAGGAACATACTGGAATAACACTCGCTTGTTTGTTTTTGGGTTGTCCATTTAATTTGGTGCGAAACTCAAAGGGAACCTCTGCCAAACTGAACAAATTCTTTCAAAGTTGTGATAATAAGCACATGTAAGTTGAGATCGGTCGCCAGGATGTTATCAGTGATGATGGGGTCTTGCACCTTTTGTAAATACTGGTGTAACTTTTCTTTCCTTTCATGTGCACGCTCCATCCAGTTTCGCGCCCTTGCTCCTATGTACTACAGAGGGTCTGCTGCGGCTATCATAGTGTATGACATCACTAAAGAGGTACTGAAATGTCTCTTCATTATAACAACACAAATCTTTCTACTGTTAAAGTTATTAGAGATAGTTCATCCCACAATGAATTCTGTCATCATCTACTCACTCTCAAGTCATTCGAATAAGTTTTTTTTTTTTTTTGCATGCGTGTGAGGAACACAAAATGAGTTATGGGCTGAAAGCATGAATTGCAATGAGTCGTAACTTAATTTTCAGTACACACAAAGCTATTTTGGCTTTAGAAGAAGTTTTCTGGTCTGCGTCTACTGTGCATTTTTTTCTGGTCACCATTAACTGAACATCAAAAAAGTTCTATATTATTTGACTTGTGTGACTGAAATTTAAGTTCATATAAACTAACTGTGAGGGTACGATACATAATTGACACCAAATGCCACAGGGTCTTGAAACAAAAAATGTTTAATCATGTGGAACCGTGCAATAAGATTTGAGTCATGGTAAATTGCAAGATGTTCAGTGAGTAGTAATGTGCATTTTTGTTTATTCTTGTATGGATAAAAGCCAGGATCACACTACAGGATTTTCGGCCTGATTTTCCCCTCCCGAGAATCCGAGAGAAAATCGAGTCCAGTGCCTAGATCTGTTCCAATGTTCGGTTTAGATTATCATGTAACGTGACGTTTACAAATCAAATTTTACACCTCCTGATCTGCTCTCAAGCATATCGGAGACCACCCCCTCATATCAAACATGATTGATATTATACATTTAAATCAATGATTACGTCAGTTCTTTTGCAATAGCCAATGAGCGATACGGTGAACGGCAAATATTTTGAAACAGCAACCAAATAAACAAGCTGCTGTATGCATCTGGTAGCCAGTGGAGAAGGAGAAACAGCTTGCAGTAGTGGAGAGACAAGACAGCTGCACTGTAAAAAGTTTTTTTTAACTAAAAAAGTTTTTTCTCACTTTAAATGAAAATTTTAGGTTGAAAAAACTTACATGTTTTAGGTGTTTTAAGTTTTTTCCTCATAAAATGTCTACTTAAAGGTGCCAAAGAAAGAATGCATTGAAATAATATGTTAAATTGTTCTCTAATATCTACATAGAAGGTATGTGACTTTATTAAAGGTGCAGTGTGTCAATTTTAGCGGCATCTAGTGGTAAGGTTGCGAATTGCAACCAATGGCTTAGCGAGGGGTGAGCAGTGGACTTTAAAAACACATAGAGAAGCTACGGTAGCCGCCACCGGACAAACGTGCCATCATCGGAAACAACTTAGTAAAAAAAATGGTCCTTTAGGGGCTTCTGTAGAAAAATGGGCAGCACAAAATGGCGACTTCCATGTAAGGGGACCCTATGTGTATGTAGATAAAAACGTCTCGTTCTAAGGTAATAAACACATAACGGTTCATTATAAAAGGTCTTTATACACCCCTGATAATATAGTTTTGTATATTATTTTGCATTTCTGTCAAAATATCCTTCTAAAAATTACACACTGCACCTTTAAGTGCAAAAATGATCCAGAAACATCCATTATTACCTTAATTGAAAGGGTCATGAATAATAATGTTGAGCTCTGCTCTCATTGGCTGTTGCACAGAACAGTTTAGTTCAGTAGACTGTAACGTCAATAGTAGAACTTGGCAGCCTAAACATTA
The DNA here is from genome assembly GCF_027580225.2 of Misgurnus anguillicaudatus. Taxonomy (NCBI): domain Eukaryota; kingdom Metazoa; phylum Chordata; class Actinopteri; order Cypriniformes; family Cobitidae; genus Misgurnus; species Misgurnus anguillicaudatus. The sequence continues at coordinate 21,575 of NW_027395291.1, forward strand.
GCATTAACTAGCATATAGTGTTAGCTTGGCAGTCACAACTTTGTTTTTAGCATTGTTACAACATTGTTATTAATTTAATGTGAAATGTAATATTGGGGCGTACATTATGATTTTAATGTCACAGTCGGTGCACGAGGTTAACATTAACTCTTTCCCCACCAGCGTTTTTTTTAAAGTTGCCAGCGCCAGCATTTTTCATGATTTTCACAAAAGTTTAATGCCTTCCAGAAAATGTTCTTCTTTGAATATATAAACATACAATATATCAAATGAAAGAACAGACCCTTTGCTTTCAAACAAAACAACTTTCATTTTGCCTTCATTAGTTCTCTTTTTATCACCTCTCAAATATGGGTAGGTTTCTTAAAAAACACCAAATTTTAATTTTGTGAAGGACTTTTGATAGAGATCAGATTCAGAGCGATCTTAAAAACATGCACAGAGTTCTTTCTCTTTCACGGTAGGCGTTACTTCCGGGTTGTAAAAGTTGGGTAAGTGCACCACCAGGTGGATAATAGCGGTATTGCGGAAAGCCGGAAATTCTCGTCAATGGCGGGGAAAGAGTTAAAAGGAGGAAACATCATGTTTGAGGCTCACAATATGTCATTACCATGTACAGAAATGTTGTTATTCATCTATGCCTAGGTAAATACAGTTTTACATTCTACAGCACCTTTAAAGGATTAGTCAATTTTCTTAAAAGAAATTCAGATAATTTACTCGCCACCATGTCATCCAAAATGTTGATGTCTTTCTTTGATCAGTCGAGAAGAAATTATGTTTTTGAGGAAAACATTCCAGGATTTTTTACATTTAAATGGACTTTAATGGACCCCAACACTTAACAGTTTTAATGCAGTTTAAAATTGCAGTTTCAAAGGACTCTAAATGATCCCAAACGAGGCATAAGGGTCTTATCTAGCGAAACGATGGTCATTTTTGGCAAGACAAAAAAATGCACTTTTAAACCACAACTTCTCATCTTCCTCCGGTTGTGTGATGGGCCAGCATGACCTCACATAATACGTCATCGTGTCAAGAGGTCACGGATGACATATGCAAAACTACGCCCCAGTACAAGTGTGAAGAAAGAGGACTGTTTCGACGTTGTTGTATGTGGAATGATACTAATTAATGTCTTTGTGTCAGTTTATTGTTTAAAATGGTCCGCAAATGTGCGTTTCATATATGTAACACGTGACCTTTCAATGTCATTACGCAATTATGCGAGGTCGCGCTGGCGCGTCACAGGACCGGAGGAAGACGAGAAGTAGTGGTTTAAAAGTGCATATTTTTTATTTTTCTTGCCAAAAATGTTTCACTAGATAAGACCCTTATGCCTCGTTTGGGATCGTTTAGAGTCCTTTGAAACTGCAATTTTAAACTTCATTAAAACTGTTAAGTATTGGGGTCCATTAAAATTTTGAAAATTCCTGGAATGTTTTCCTCAAAAAACATAATTTCTTCTCGACTGAACAAAGAGAGACATCAACATTTTGGATGACATGGTGGTGAGTAAATTATCTGGATTTCTTAAAGAAAATGGACTAATCCTTTAAATTAAAATTTTAAGTTGAAAAAGCTTAAATGTTTTAGGTGTTACTGGAACGATAATCTTAATAATAACCTGTAGTGTGTGATGCACCATGATAATCAAATCTTGTAGTGTGAGCATGTTTAAGATTTAAGAGAGAAAAATCTGTCTAGATTCTATTAATGTGCACGCTGCAACCAGATTTCATAATAATTAATTAAAAATCTGTAGTGTCAGCCTGGCCTTAGAAGATATAAAATATGATTTACAAGCACGTTTTGTAGCCACTGATCACCATTCACTTTCAGTGTATCAAAAATAGTAAGCTGGAGATTGTGTTGCATGTATTAAAAAACCTAATCACAATACATATACATTTAAACATGTAACATGAGGGTGAATAGATTATGACAGTGTTTTAATTTTTCAACTATAAATTGCAAAGCAGTTGATGCACCAACCTTTGACATTTTAAGCTTAAATATCTCTTTCTCTCACACACAGGAATCATTTCAGACTTTAAAGAACTGGGTGAAGGAACTTCGCCAGCACGGACCACCCAACATAGTTGTTGCCATTGCTGGCAATAAATGCGATCTCTCAGATGCCAGGTGAATTTCATCGTCTACCCCACAAAAGACACCACATCCCGTCATATCCATTCAGATTGAAGGGATGCGCCCACAGTGGCTGTCAACTCAATTTGAAGTCGGCAAAAGAAGCACACGCACACTGTGTTACCATTTGCACGACTTGTGTGAAAAAATCCACCCTGTCTGCAATTTATCTTTCCAGTTGAAATTGCTTCATTCTTCCCACAGGTCCAATGATACGTCTTGGTTCACCATTGCTTTTTTTGGCAGCACTAGTCGGCTGTCAATGCGGTGGTAATTTACATCTCAAGACTATAAAGACCAAGACGTTGAATCTGAGGAATAGCGATTGTGCCGCAAGCATTCGAGCAATAAATATCTGGGAAAATTCTTTCGATTGGTCAGTCGGGCACAGGAGGTGTAAAAACTGATGCCTAAAAAATATTCCCTAGATATTGCTCGAGATTCCCATTGTCAAAATAACTGTGATGTTTTGTCCCTTTATTCGTCCACCAGGAGAAAATTGTATGTCAAAACAGGGCTGTACTTGAAAGTGTATTAGCAGCTGGGTGTCCTGTTATATAAAAATCCCAACAAATCTTTAAGAACCACCCAGAAAACCACATAAGGATTCACTAAAATACTGTATAGCAATACTCTTATAGCCACTCAAAACATAGCAGTGCAGCCAAACGCTATTTATATTTTCTTCAAAAAGCATGAAATGTAGTTTTCAACATACGAAAACCTTACTGGCTAGGTGGTTAATCCAAAGGAAAACTGATATGTTGTCAACGTGACCGGGCCGATAGGTGTAGCACAGGTGCAATCCGATCATCACCTGTGATCAGGTGACAGCTTGCACACAATAGTTTACCGTTTGTGTGGCATACACCGACATCACAAAAAGATAGACGAGTTTAACAACGTTCACCCCACTCATGTAGTATCACACATTAAATCAAAATATAATGCAAACATGCCAGAATGATTTTAAATGCGTCATGTTCATTTATATCGCACTGCTTTATTTCATGTTTCCAGAGAGGTGACAGAGAAAGACGCCAAGGACTACGCTGACTCTATTCATGCCATATTTGTTGAAACCAGTGCCAAAAATTCCATTAACATCAATGAGATCTTTATTCAGATAAGTGAGTAAATTTTTCACCAGTTATTGTTCATTTCAAGACTTGAAAAATCTAACATTGGGCATTCAGAACCTTGGCGACAACTCAACACAGTTTTATTTGACCTGACTGTGCTTGGTTTTATTTTGTCTGTCCTTGATTGAGCTTTCAAAAACTGTAGTTGTAATAAATGCTGTACTTTGCATTATTAAAGTCTTAATGAAATGCATGATCTATAATTGATTCTGATGGTGGTGAGAATGGTGCTTAGGTGGATATTTGTTCCCACCACTTGGACCCAAGACACTGGATGGGTTTCACTATGTGTATCTTTTACTATGGGCTTTGGCTCTTACCCCGACAGGCATTCCTGCGGGTGCATGAAACCATACGTTATGACTTTTGTACAAGCTGCAATCAGACTTTACATTTTACAGACATGTTTCTAATTGCCGCCATATGTTTTAAGCGTGGCTGTAAAAAATTATGCGCTGACTGATCAAATAAATGTGTAATTATTCCCTGTGCACCTTATAGAAAATGTGTAATTCAATTAAAATAATTACAATAATTGGTGCATTTATTTCATTTTTTCATTCCAGGTCAAAGGATCCCGGTTATAGATGGCGAAGGTTCTTCTGCGGTCAAGGGCTTCAAACTAAGACGCCAACCCGCAGAGTCGACCAGAGAGCGCACTTGTTGCTGACGTGGTCGTAAACGATCCGGCCAAACCTTCGTCGACCCCTCATTTTCCATTATTAACAAAGAAAAGTAGCAAAGGATGAATGTGATGTCATGGAGGAAGTTACGCAATGTCCCTTTGAAGCCAACAAAAGAAGTTCGGTTAGGATATGCAATTAGATTTATACTCCCAGATGCAGAGAAGGGAAAAGGCCTTCCTACACTTGTTGAACCTTATCTTATTCCTCTGCCCTGTTCAGATGTCCCAAGGGATCGATTTCGGTTGTAGATCGCTGCCCAGAATGAGATGGCAACAAAAACACCTGCTGAACGGATCAGATACTGTGCTGTCTTGCTTTCGCGCTCTCTCTCTTTCTCTTGTTCTTGTGCAAATACTCTGAAATGTGTGTCCTGCAAAGCCACTGTCTGCCTATCTGCATATTTTTAGCATTTGGTCCAAATGCAAGCATTCTTGTCTTCATATTTTTGCACTTCATCGATAATATATATATATATTGTATTTTTATACATATATAAAAGTGGTGACTCTCACAAAACCTGGTCACTCTAAAATAACCCAAAATCAAAGAAAAAGTGTTCAATATCACTACAATTTACACTTTAAAAGTAAAAAAAAAAAGAAGATTAGTGGTAATATTCTAATACATTGAGACAAATTAGCAGGAAAGCCTAAAATTTTATCTTATTATGAAATGTGTAAATCTTAGGCATATTTAAAGTTAAAATAACAGTTTAACCTCAAGCTGGGACAGGTGGGACTTAACATTTTACATTTAACATTTGCATATTAACATGTTTGCACATCAATATACCAATAGTGACAATTTTACTTCAGTTTTAGATGCCATATTACAGCCTGTTACTGGACTGTATAGTTGAAAAAGACTTTTATGTTTGCACTTAAATGCATTATATTGGCTCACCGTTGTTACTGCTTGAATTGCATATATTAAGGGCATTAAAGGGACATTCCACTTTTTTTGAAAGTTTGCTCATTTTCCAGCTCCCCTAGAGTTAAACATTTGATTCTTACCGTTTTGATATTACGCACTGCCTGAAAAAAGTCCCCTGCTATTGAAAGTAACAAAGGGGACTATTTTTGGGCAGTGCGTAATATCACTACACACTACGTCAGCAAAGTCATTGATTATTACGCCAGTTTGAGAGTATAGTTCCTAGCCATATCTCCTAGAAAATCGCAGTTTTTAATTTTCCGTCAGTCTTCATACACAATGTAACTACAGAAGAGTCGAGTTTTTAAATAGGAAAAATATTGAAACTCTTTGATTATTTTTAGCACAATGCTAATGGTCCAATCGGATTCAATGTATTGTGCTATGTTAAAAGTGCTAGCTCCAGACGCGGAGATCAGCTGAATGGATTCCAAAACAGCAAGAATCAAATGTTTAACTCTAGGGGAGCCGGAAAATGAGCATATTTTCAAAAAAAGTGGAATGTCCCTTTAACCTCCTAAGACCTGGATGTCCACATATGTGGACATGACATTTTTTTTATGTTTGCACCATAATACTTAATTCTGTGTAGCTGGAACCTATTGTACACAAACGTGGACAATACACTGCTTCATGTTCTTCGAAAACAATTTGGTTATTATATTTGTTGGTTCTTCCTAACCCCAAAATAGTCTTAGGAGGTTAGCACTTCGTGAAAGTTGACCAAACTTCTTGAACGTTGAAACGTAGGGGTTTTAAAGTGTTAGATATGATAACTTTTCCAACTGCTTACATGTTTTCTGTTTTAGTAGTTTAAGGGAGTTGAATGCCAGAAATCTGGTAACACATTTTTTACGTCTGAATGTTTCTGAGATTACTGTTTAACCATTTGTGTTAGTTGGCAACAGGTCCGTTCAGATCCCTTGCCATTCTTATATGACATTTTTACTGGATCATGTGATTTTGCAAGGTCTTGCCAAATGGCCTAATGATCTCATAAACTTTTTATGCAAAATAAGTTTTGGCCATCACATCCACCATGATTTAACTATCTAAGTGAATCTGGAAACTAGACCTGTTTAAAAAAAATCAAGACTCTGAACCTCCATACATTATGCTATTCCAAATATTCTGCTTTTTACTGACTCCAAAATGACTCTTTACTGGCTAAACTAAAGTACACTAACCTCAAGTTTTACCTGAATGTTTCTTTAAAGGCGGAGTGCACAATGTTTGAAAGCCAATGTTGATATTTGAAATCACCTAAACAAACACGCCCCTACCCCAATAGAATCTGGACCTTCTTTTAAAAGACCCGCCCCACACATACGCAACCCGGCAAGGATGTCGGTTAGTAGACACGCTCCTTACTGCTGATTGGCTATAAGTGTGTTTTGGTAGTCAGCCCGTCTCCTTTTCCAAAGCATTTTTCAAACATTGTGCACTCCGCCTTTAAGTCCTCTAATGTTTATTTAGTTGAAGAGGGGGGCGTCTTATTTGAATTGCTCATTTATCAAGCATTTATTATTCACAAATGTTAACTTATGTTGGTAGAAATATTAATAGAAAACATTTACGGAGTTTGTTACAATTTGCATACCAACAATGATGAAGTTTAAAATGTGCAATGTACAGTACTCAATGTAAAATGTACTACATAACACGTCTAACCACCTCTTAATTGTCTTCAAAGATATGTGGATTTTGTAGTATGTATTATGTTCATAGCATTACATATTAACATGGCATGTTGTTTTGGCAAGGAGTGGCAGCATGTGTTTAGTATTTAATTTATCCTATGAAACTATATGCAGTGTTGCCAATGACTTTTAGGATTCACACGTGCAATAACAATAGAAATTTCCCTGAAAATGTTTTTGAGTTTATTCATGTTTCCCCCCCCCCGACAGATTTTTTTAAATGTATTTTTTATCTTTACAATATTTTCATTTGGTTCTTGTTAAGTAAAAAGAATAGAACTTGCAGTACTTGGGCGGGGGGAGTGCACTTTTAAACATTGCTTTGTAGTTTTGATCTTTTTGAAATAGCTTGCTTTGCAACTTTATATTCCAAAGCAGTCTTTATTAATGTTTAACAGCATAATTGCCAATGGATTGTCCACTGACTTATACCTGTGCTTAGTAAATAGTTTATCACTCCTAAACTTCACCTTTTAATGTGCTTTATGCCGTGTAAAACTATCTTGAGAAGGAAAACAGTCCAACTAATGTCACGTTTTTATTATACTTATTAAAGGACCTTTACAACATATGGAAATGCATTAGACTAGATGTCTTATTCAGTGTATGTCTCGTACAAAGCCTGTGATCCACACTAATGCTCCATGGCCAAGTTCTTGAATTGTTAGCCAGCTGAAAAGCACTTGCATAGTCTTTCTGTCCTCTTGCTTGGGAGCGCAGGTTTTGCTTTTGAATGAAACTACATGCTACACTTAAACTGGACACTATGCTGTCTGGTTTTGGTTTATGTGGTCTTTAGATTGAAGAACAATGCCAACAGTCTTGGGCTGGCCCTAAGAAAGTTGTGAAATGTACTTGTAGATACCACACATTGTGTAAATTAAATAATATGTAGTCTTTCAGACCTTTCTGACAAACATACACAAAAGTACTATAAGTATAATTTAACCTTTAATCATTTAATTTTTTGTTTACCATTTAGCTTTTCTCTTTCGTTATTTTGTCATGCAATGAAGGCTTGAAAATAGCCATTTGTGAATGTGCAAAAGGGAAATGTCTTTATTAATAATAAAATTATGCAAAATCCATTTTTATTTGTCATTAATGAAATTAAATCGGTACATTGAGCGGCTTCAATCATTCTTATTTGAAACAAGAAGCTGTAGATAATTACAATCAAAGGGTGTAAGTGCTTCAAGTGAAGAGGGTCTGAGGGTCTATTAACAGCAGGAATCGTTCCTGCTGTACTGGCCATTGGGCTATATATATAAATATGACACTTGTGGTATGTGAGTATCTTTGGCACGAGTAAAGTAAAACCGTCACCCATGAGCTTGTGTTCAACTGCCATACTGACTGTAAAATAACCCATCTAAACAAAACTGCTGGTAGTGTGATAATGCAATACATGTTTGTTGCTCAATTAATTAATGGTGAGCAATCAATGTTAATACATATTAGATCAGTTCATTTGATTAGTGCACTCTAGATTTGTACCATTGTTAGCAGATGTATCTAACTGGTACATATTTAGACCTTTTCAAAGGGTACTGCTTCAGTGACAGCACTATGAAAAGTCAAAAGTTGGTTCAACTTAAAATTTACTTCATTTGTTAACACTTCTCTTTTAGTGTTTTTTATATAATAAATCCTTTCGACACGTGTGCAGCAGGCCCCTATTTTGACATGATGCATTATGCACATATGTTCACATGATGCACCGGACATACATTTTGACATGAGGAGACACACATATGACAAACAAATATTTTGAATTCCCACCTTTTGGAAGAGAAGTCGCCGGCCGCCACTGAGGAAAGTAAAGGCTTCGCCATTGAGTATTGAGAAAGAGAATAAATAATTTTGGACATTTTGTCTGAATGTCCGAATGGGAAAGAGCTGTTTTAAGCTATTTTTATCATGGCATGGTTGTTGGTGCCAGACAGGCCCGTCTGAGTATTTCACAATCTGCTCAGTTACTGGGATTTTCACGCACAACCATTTCTAGGGTTTACGAAGAATTGTGTGAAAAGGGAAAAAACATCCAGTACTGTGGGCGAAAATGCCTTGTTGGTGCTAGAGGTCAGAGGAGAATGGGCCGCCTGATTCAAGCTGATAGAAGAGCAACTTTGACTGAAATAACCACTCGTTACAACCGAGGTATGCAGCAAAGCATTTGTGAAGCCACAACACGCACAACCTTGAGGCGGATGGGCTACAACGGCAGAAGACTCCAGCGGGTACCACTTATCTCCACTACAAATTGGAAAAAGAGGCTACAATTTGCACGAGCTCCCTAAAATTGGACAGCTTAAGACTGGAAAAAATGTTGCCTGGTCTGATGGGTGAGACATTCAGATGGTAGAGTCAGAATTTGGCATAAACAGAATGAAAACATGGATCCATCATCCCTTGTTACCACTGTGCAGGCTGGTGGTGGTGGTGTAATGGTGTGGGGGATGTTTTCTTGGCACACTTCAGGCCCCTTAGTGCCAATTGGGCATCGTTAAAATGCAACGGCCTACCTGAGCATACTAAGGCACACAGAAAAAATGGTCAAAATGGTTCCAACCTGTCACTGGGGCAGTACCCTTATAAAAGATCCACCTATTTATAAATAGATATATAACGTATAGATATATGTATGTTTGGTTATAATATGTATAGTACATTTGAGGTACTAATATGAACTCTTTATGGGCAAAGGTGTACGTTTTGAAAGGGTACCACCCCACTGAGAGCTATGGACCATTTTTGCAGACTCTGTTAGGAGTTATAAAGAGGGGTGGTTTCCCGAACAGGGATTAGCATAAGCCAGAACTAGGCCTTGGTTTAATTAGGAAAATTACTCGTTTGAACAAACATGCCTTAATAAAAACATTAATTGTGTGCATTTTGAGGGAAAACAAGGGCACTGATGTATTTTAAGATATGTCAGTGCAAGTTGTGTTCAGTTTGGACAGCTCTTGCATTTATTTTAGTCTAGGACTAGTCTTATCCCTGTCCAGGAAACCGCCCCTAAGGGTTCAGCTATAATAAACATTCTTCTATATTTATATTTTGTTGTAATAGCTGTTGCAATAGCAAATGTTTGTGGTGTATTATCTTTCATTAGCTGCTAATTAATAGAATACAAAGCAGAGAATCATGCCAGCACCTGTCAGGTCACATGCCTAGGTTGCATATTACTGTACCTTACACTCTTAAGAATTACGGTGCTTCAGAAGAACCTAGCATTTCTTTCATCATTCAAATAACCTAAAAGCTTCACTGAGAGGTATTTTGCTTTACTATTTTTAAACCAATTATTATTTACAATATAATGTTTCATTTCTACTTTAAGATAACCCAATTTTTTCACTACAGAGTGGTCTACTCACTGCAGGGGCAGTGACGTCACGGATAGCCCCTCTCTCTTTTCTCTCTCTCGCTAGGTGTGTTCGACTTTGTGCAACGCTGCGAAGACTGATGCGCGTATGACATCTCAGTACCGCGAGAGCCACTCTAGAGTAGAGCTTTTAAATAGCTCTCGCGGTACTTGACGTCATAGTCAGATTGATGTGCGCAGCGTCGCATGAAGTCGAACACACCTCTCTCTCTCTCTCTCTCCCCTTCTCTGACACAGTCTCTTCCTGCTGCATCACAACAGTCGGGTGGATCGGGTAACGCCGTGGCTATTTCCACCGCCTCGTGGAGTTTTTATTTCAATAAATGTAACAGAATTCCTCCGCGACAGCTTCAGCCCTCGAGCCCGTTGCCGTCAGCCCGAGCGGACGTCCGCGTCAGCAGCACTTCGCGTTTAAAGCACGGTGGGAAATGGCGAGGCCGGAGCAGGTCCTGCTTTTGGAACCGCAGCACGAGCTGAGATTTCGAGGTGAGTGAGTGACACGGTCACGGTCAAACTGCTGAGACATCGAGCGAACGAAGGAATCGGGTTTTTTGTTGCCGTAGTGGAAGCGGGAGGTGACATGGCGTTTATTACGAGGCCTCGGTCCTCATAATGACCATTTAAGTGGGATACTTCAATAAACCTCTCGTTTAAATGACATCAAATGCCCTTCGCGCGAAAGAACAGGGCGGAAAAATCGGTCGCCATAGAGATCTGCACAAGAATTAGCGAGAGAATGACTGACTAGCACGATAGCTCGAGCTAACCTGGTTTTGGCCTTGACGTGCAGGCTGCGCTTGATGGGCTGGTCAACATGACTGCTAATTCGGTTTGTATTTAGCATTTCATCTTAACTTGATACTTGGTTTTTAGTCAGGAACACTACTGGTGGTTTTTTATGTAATACGTTAAGTTACAAGCAGCACGGTTGTTGACACTTAAATGATTAGTTAGTTCACCCATAAACCACCATTCATTCCACCCATAAACCACCATTCATTCCCACTCAGGTCGTTTCAGACCCATTTGACTGTGTTGTCCTGTATAATGAAAGCGAATCGGGACTGAGGCTGTCAGTGTCTGGTTGTGCTTGTGACATGGTTGACAGGTTTACAGGTTAATTTGACCTAAGCCCCCTATAACTAACAATTCTGGATCCTCTTCGAAAGATGATTTATTGCTGATATTTCAGAAACATCCATATGTCCAAGTCATGGTAAAAGGGCTGACAAGTTTACAGTTTAATTTGCCATGACTAGGCCCTAATACTACATAACTCACTGATATTTCTAGAAACATCCAGCTGTCAATTATCAGTTGTTTACTAATCATGGTAACAGGGTTGATAGGTTTACAGTTTATTTGACATGACTAGCCCATATAACTATAGGAGATGTCAGTTCTGATATTTCACAAACATCCACTTGTCAGTTTTCAGTTCTTTACTAAACCAAACCATGGTAAAAGAGTTGACAGATTAAATCAAGTAATCAAGTTATTTTATACAGTTTTTGCAAGGTTTTACTTCAGGTTAAGATTCAAGGTATAGTTTAGACGATTACTTTCAATGACTTAAGAGATTTATCATGTTTATATATGTGATTATTTATTTTTATGTAAAAGTTGCCGATAAAATTGAAAAACGGGTGTAAAAAAGTTGGAGTCCTGAGAAGCAACATAATCAAAATTAGGGATGCATAACGATTAAACGCAATTAATTTATTGCAGAATAAAAGTTTTTGTTTACATCTCATGTGTTTGAACTGTGAATAATAATTATGTATATATATTATAAAGATATATTTATATATATTATAAATTATACATAAATATACAAATGTATATACACATGTAAACATTTCTTATATGTAGGTGCACGTGTGTGTATTTATCTATACAAAGTTATTATACACAGTTGACAAACATATATGATGTAAACAAAAACTTTTATTCTGCAATAGATTAATCGCGATTAATCGTTATGCATCCATAAAAACAAGCCCAATATTAGTTTTTATTTATTTATTTATTTGCAATTTTTACTATTGGTGTTTATGATGTCATAAACCTCTGTTTATTGTTAAGCAAACGAAGTAGGTGTTCATAAATATAGGACACTTTTTTTGTGTAATGCTTGTTTATGGCTAGTGCTGTCACGCTTATGAAATTTGGCTGACGGTTAATTGCCTAATAAATTGTGTCGATTATGGCGATTAATTGCCTGTTTTAGGGCTTTGGCGATTATGACGATTATTAATTTGCTGGCATAATTTTTTTTCTTTGTTTATGAAATACTTTTACTAGTTGTGATTATTTAAATTAAATCTTTTGCAAGGTTTACCTGTTAATATTAATTACACATAACACATATTTAAAAGTAATCTGATACTGTCTCATTTGTACAGGCGCTGCAGCTCCCCCTTGTGTTTTAAGAGAGATGTGCAATCATTGCGGTGATCTGAAATCATTACGATGAGGTCAAACAATCGCGATGAGACGATTATTTAATCATTGTGACAGCCCTATTTATGGCCACACCAGCAGCTTGTTAAAGGACATTTTAAACATGCATTTGGCATTCTAGCATGTTTATTTTGGTGCCAAATGACACTTAATGCCTTTTGGTGTTCCTACTGTATTGTCAAAATACTTGCCTGTTTTGGAGGGCTTGGCTGCTATTTAGTTGGTTAGTGTGAAGCATGTCAGCATACCATCTCTCACTTTCAAAGTTGTAGACACTAATGAGAGTTTTATTTAGCACTTGTAATAGTATTCCTAAGCCATGGTCCTTGATGCTTGAAGTCTTTTGTGTCGACTGTAGAGACAATCACAACAGTTGTAGACTGCAGCAGCAGCAGCTGTGTTTTTGATGCAAGTCCTTTTCATTTACCCCATAGAGAATTTGATTTGAAGTAATGTATAGGCCAATACAGGTGATTATATACTGGATGCTTCTATAGGGATCACATATAATGCAATTTCAACTTTTAACCTTTTGAAAGATAAAGTTTAATAGACATATCGCAACCTTCTAATCTTATCACTACCTATAATGTTGAGTCCTTTCTTCTTGATAGTTTTTCCACCAACTTCCTCATATCAAAGTTTGTAATGTGATTCATCTCAAACCTGGTTACTCTTTGTTGTCTGTTATTAATTGTATTGGCTTTTGTCTATGGTTCACAGTGTATGGTTCATTGTTTAGCAAACCAAGATGTGTTTTAATTAGGGCCGGGACTCGATTAAAAAAATTAATCTAATTAATTAGAGGCTTTGTAATTAATTAATCTAAATTAATCGCATTTTAATCTCATATAAATATTTGACCTGAGAACATTAAGAAGTATTTTTACATGGATTTTTATGAATAATGACTGAATACATAAGCTTAACAAAATATTGTTTATTTTTGTTCAACCAAGTCGTTGTACCCGGACTCGGGCTAATGTCCACGCTAGCTGCTGTATGTTTTGCATTGAGATTATACTTCGGTGATATGTGAATTCCTTGTTGCATATCTTACACACAACCATGCTCTTATCAACGCTTACCAGTGATGCGCGGGTCAATGTATAAACAACCCGCCCGCAACTCGGACCGCAAAGAAAAAAAATATATATATTATACCCGACCCGCTTCCTGGCCCGCATTTCTTAAAGTAGTTTGTTTAATATTGCAGGGTTCGGGACTTCTCAGGTTTTGACTGTCTGTGTTCTGGTACCTATGTGCGCGGAAAAATAAAAGGTGATATATAGCTTTAGCCTACATAAATGCTTATTGCTTTAATGTTGCGAGTTCCTCTTCAGCTTTTCTTGCTGTTATGTTTATAATAGTTCATTGTTCAGAGTTCATATTGATGATCTTATAGTCAATTTAAAAATGTTCTTACAAACTGACTCTATTCGTTTAACTTTTTTCCTTTACCTGCCATCGCTGTTCTCTGTGCGTGTCCTCCGTCAAAGTAGCCTATTAAAATTAATATGAAGTTGATTTTTAAAAGTCTTAAGCACACCGCAAATCAAACGTGCTGCTACAGTATGCTCTAAATGCGCGTGTAAATTTAACTTCTGGGCACTGCCAGGCTGATTTTTTGAAAAGTAAGTGATATAGGCTACTCACGGCATGTTTTGTCATTCGGTAGCATATGCATCAATGAGATGCACGGTGTTGCTTTTAATGTTCTTTTTAATTTATATGCACAAAACCTAACAACAAAACATTGTTTATAATTACGAGACAAATTATTTGAAACGAAATTCGTTTTAAAGTAGCAAACAAAACTTAAATTAAACTCGTAATAAACTAATTAAATTGAAACAAAACAACATTACAACAATATTTAAACCCAACAATACTCAAACATTAACATATAACAGACATTAGGATACATGTTTAAATAATCTGTAGTTTGTTGGTAGATGTTTATTGGGCAAAACCTCCGTTGCAAACCTCCATTTACCAGAATAAATTATTTTTACTTTGAAATTGATGCGTTGTCACGTTAAAATCAGCTGTTCGTTTAGGTTCCGTCTACTTTTATTTACACTGCATCACAACCCCGGAGTTCTCGAACTAAAACAGGGTCTGCAGCATTTACGAATGACTCTATTAATAAGTGCGATTAAAATGCGTTAAAATGTTTAACGCGTTATTTTTTGTGTAATTAATTAATCTTAATTAACGCGTTAAAGTCCCGGCCCTAGTTTTAATAAAAGCTGTTTTATGGGACAGGGCTTGATATGTGGACACCAGCATACTGTGATGGGACATTAGATAAACTGTTGGCTCTAAATGTTATATTCTGTGCCAAATAACACTGGGTTTCTTTCAGTTCTCCTAATGTATTTCAGTTATTTTGTGGTCAAATTACTTGCTTGTAACGTATAAATCCTGTCTTATGTTACAAGCTATATGTAACTAAAGATGTTTTGCAGAATTAATGCTCTCCAGGACTTAAATATACAACACATACCTTTTCAACTCCGTACTATGATTTTTTTTGAAAGTCAGACCATAGTGTCGACCGTATGTCTAGCCCTTTCCTGACTTACCAAAAGCTATGGATGCACCGAATGTACTGCAACCAAAATTGTTCAGACGAAAATAGCAAAACAGACAAAATACATTTCACAGAAGGTACAAATGTTTCCTGCTATGTTAAAAAAAATTGTCATTGTTAAATAATGTGAAATAAATAAAGTAAAAGCACATTCTGAAAATGAAACTTACGCAGTGGTGAAAAAATTGGCAAAGTAATTGGGAAAATAAAAAACATGTTCGGCCTCAAATGAGTGTTTTATTATTTTCGACTTCAACCAAGAATTTTTCTTTTTGGTGCATCCATACCAATAGCTGAACTTTTTTTGGCGTTAATTTATTAATATGTATTGCCTGTTTCTTGTTGCCTGTTTTTCTTGTTTGGTAAAATCTTGAGCAATACTATTTTGTGCCGTTTTACTGTTAAAGGTGCCGCAGAATGTAAAATTGTATTTACCATGTACAGAGCTCTTATTATCTATGTCTTACTCTACTATCTATGTCTTGGTAATGACATATTGTGAGCCTCAAACACTATTGTTTCCTCCTCTTTTTTATAAACCTTGCGCATGCAAAAGTCCACTAACAAAAGGCCAATCTTACCATAACACCAACTGTGAAATTACAGTTGTGTGTAACATTAAATTACACATTACATTTAGTACAATGTTGTTACAATACTAAAAACAAAGTTGTGACTGCTGAGTTAGCGCTATATGCTAATTAATGCTATATGCTAACATTTACGTTATGTACACACCAAACGCGGAGCACTGCGTTACTCGCGGGATTTAACTTCGTGTCATTAGAATTTTTCGCTTGTTGTATATTTTCAACTTGGACGAAGACGCATTTGAGCCGAGTAGCGCGTGTTTTTGCTGCAAAAATCTGCAGGACCAAGTTTTGTTTGTCTGATTATTCTTACTTGTTGTTTCTGGCCCGTTTCGGTGCATGATATACGTCACGACCAAACGTTAGCGATTGGTTATGGCAGATTCAGAGTAGGGCTGTGTTGAAAAAATCGATTCACCGATTCTGAATCGATTCTCATGTTAATTTCTAAAGATCGATCCGTAACTCAGAGAATCGATTTAATAATTAATAACTTAAACTTGCCGCGTCATTGAATTCACGCATGCGCGCGAGGTGGAAGGACATTAAAACAACGAACATAGCGGTCAGGAACGTTAAGCAAGCGGTTGTTTTGAAAACTCTAGAAACGCTCTAAGCTGCGATCTACATGTAAAATAATCCACTCATAACAAATGAACGAGTTATTTGTGTAATTTTTATAATAAGCGCCATGCAGTGAATCCACCGCGGGTCTCCAGCGAAACTCTCTCTCTGTCTCCCCCTCTGTGCTCATGCAGCCGGTCTCTGACGGGCAGAGGTCTCTTGAGGCGCGCGCAACGGGTCGCCAAATAAAGAGTTCTTCTTACAAATAATGCTAATAGTTGTAAAGGTTTCTGAACTTTAAGCAAGCTAAGACAAAACTCGCGTTTATATCAGTGACACGTGCGCTGCTGGACCGATGTAGTTTGACGCCTAATTTGCTTATAGTACAAACATCTTTGTTCAGAAAGACGAGAAAGAGACGCAAGTAAAGAGCGTCAAGACCTTAAAACAGACTTCATCACATCAGCACCCATCATAATATCTATATAGAGGTCCGTCTCTCATATACAGGTATTTATCCTGTCTGTAGGTTTGTGCATAAATTTATACCTGTTCATTTTACATACTGCCTATTTTTAATGTAATGTATGCATAAATACAAAATACAATGCATACTATAGCTTCAATAGTCTATAATATTAATAACTCAATTAAAAACAAGATTCTGTCTATCAAGACTTAATCTGTTGTTATCCTCTGGGCATTTCCACTTTAACATTATTAACTTTAAATTGTCCATATTTTAAAACTGTGGTGAGCAGTTAAAAGCTATAGTGAGTGGCAAATAACTGCACATTTTTATAATCCAAAAAACTGAAAAACATGTATACCATGAAATAAACTGATAAAATGACTCATGGAATAGATTTTTGGTCATTCCATGCACCCCTATCTGGCACCATTTTGGGCTTTTTTCAAAAACACTTATCTAAATCTCGAAGATCGGATCAGATCGGATCGGATCGAATCGAATCGAATCGAATCGAACAATGATAATCGATTCAAGATCTTGAGAATCGGAATCGAATCGATTCTTGAAATTTGAATCGAAACCCAGCCCTAATTCAGAGTGACTCTGGGCAGATCCAATAGTTTTAAACTTCAACAGAGGACACTCCTTAACGGAAGTAACGCTTTGCAATGGAGCGTGGCCAGACTCTCTGTACAAATGAAATGGATGTACGAGAGTCTGGTTGGACCAGGCTACCATTTCACTAAGGCGAGTATCACTTGTACTTTTGTTCATAAAGCCAGGTTTAGCTATTGGAACAAAACCCTTACTGTTATGTCTATATTCTATAATCAAATATAGAAAACATTTGAAACAGTAATGTCCAATTTTCTTCATCTAATGTCCGAAAGCAGTTAGTGCTACTGCACAATGGATGATGGTATATCACTAATGGAGCTGCTTTCTGCTACCAAGACTAAGCCAACATCCACAAACTCCGATTGAATTGTGAATTAAATTTAAAGCTTTAATCATCATTATGTTTATACAATCCAGATCCATGTTGTGCATTACACCAGATCCAGGTGCATCATATGCAGGCTGTTTTATAATAATAGCTTATAACAAAGCTGAAGAGATCTGGAATCCACTGCATGGTTGTTGGAAGTAGTCCAAAGCCTGGTTTGAGCTTATATTTTATGAATGAGGTACTACAATTTTTTTTAGTACTGGGCTTGGCTGTGTTTAAGATTGTAAAATTTTACTTTCACCTCATAAAGATAGATTATGGCAAGATGCGTTGCTCCTTATTAAGGTTACATCATTTCTTTTAAGCATTTATGCCGTTGACCTGTCCTGCTGAATCCGACTGTTATACCACGCCTCCCACCCTCAAACTCCGCCCCCACAATGCAATTCAATGATACTTCCCTAATGCTTTCAGGTAACATTAACCCGACCGCCCTGGCCATGCCATTTCATAGTTAAAACGTCTGTAGCCGAGGCAAGTCTGAGGCATTCAGGAAGTAAGACTAGCCAATAATAGGTGCATATTTTTCAACAATTATATGTGATGATCACATATGGGAAGTATAAAAGGCTTTTTGATCCCTCTGTGATCTGAACGGTTGTAATGAGGTAAAGCTGTCAAAATACGGCGACGTCTCCTTGATCTACGTGGAAAAATTACATAAGTGCTCATCGGTTCAGACCTTGGACAACTGAATTATTATAATGATCATGAAACATTCCTGTAATAAATATGTTTTAGGACTATAAAACAGGGTGTAAATGAAAGACAGATGTTGAAATACATAGCTGGAAAGACATCTGCATGCATGGATGCCAAGTGTCTCTCCGTACAGATGAGCACTGCAGACGGATTCGTCGGGTATTTTCGAGCTGTACAGAGGGCACGCATCATATTTTCATCGTACTAGTACCATTCTCGGAAATATGTACAGTGTTTTACATCTGCAAAATATTCTAGAACGTTCCTTAATATCAACCTGAACTGTGACATTGATTTAAATGTATGCATATCTAAGCATTACAGTAAATGCCTCTATTTGTTTTGTTTTTTTAGGCCCTTAGTGTAGATCAGTGATTGTTGTTTCTTTTTTATGATGTTGTTGTTACATAATAAAAATAATACAGAAAAAAAGAATATCTTTGTGCATGACACATGCTTTGCAATAACGTCGATCACCTTTTATTGCATCATTTGCTCTGTGCACTTATGTCGGTTGCATAGGAAGTCCTTTTTACCACTATGGTCAATTATTGGCCCTCTTTATCTCTCTGTCAGGGGCTTAAAGGGCTTTCGTTTTGCGTCTTTACTTCCGCAATGTAAGCGACATAATGGCTCAAACAACATAAGGCTTACAATGCGTTTCATGTGTCGCACCCTTTCAATAATTTAACCAGTTTAATTGCATGAACCCTGATGAGGTGTTGCATACTTGATGCCCATCACAAAAGCTGAGATGTTTGAGATGGCAAAAAAACGTAATGTGGTTGATGTGTTAAGTTAACATGGTATAAAATCGACCATTTTTCTGGACTTTATTATCAGTGCAAGTGATTGTGAAAAAAAAAAGTTTGTCTTTGTAGTAAATTGAGTAATTTCAGATTATATGGATTATTGGTTATAGACTAAATAGACTAAAATTTCATCAGCACTATTTAGTTGATACTGCATATATGAAATATTAAAGGCACAAAACACCTTTCGACCTACCCACATTATTTCAGAAATGAATCGGTTGTTTCTGTTTGAGCTTGGATCACTTCAACACGAATCAAAATAATGTACCATAATTCAAAACGTTTAATATATAGCGTCGAACCATATGTTACCCATTTACTCTGAAAAAATCAGTTTACCCACAGCTAACTTTGGACTTCAAGCTTTATAGTGTTGCTCAAACATATGTATAGTATTATACAATTGGTTTGTTTATTTTTACAGAGAAAACATGTTTCCAACTGTTACAACACATCAGTGTTTTGATCTTCAGCTTATTGATTGAAAATGTTGAACACTGATTCAAAGTCAACATCATGTGAGATACTTCAGATTTTGATGCGAAAAAATAATGTAGAGATTGCGTTTTGAATTGCGTTCCTTCCTAAAGCACTAACAGAGGCGATCGTGATCGTCTAAAATGCTAATGATATTTATTTTTTGCAAACAATCACATGTAAACACTATGGTAATTTATCACCCCTACCGACGTTTGTTACCTATCGCTCGATAATAAGTCGATATAGTCATTATCGCAATAGGCCTACAGGCACTTATTGGTTGAAACTAAAGCGGCCTTGGTGACATCATCAGAAAAGTTGTAATATCATGCACCAATTAATAAATCAAATTTTGACCAGGAATGTGTATCGGGAAAGTATGTAGTAGACATCTTGTCTTTAAATCCATGTGGGGACAAAAAACGTCACTTTTATGTACCGCAATTCCAGGTTTCCATCTGTATTGTCTGTTGCCCTGGTCTTCCTGTATTGTTTTCAGATCCACACGCTTTGTTTATCACCACAAACGTTTTAATTGTCTGATGGTGTGACACAGAGCGATTAGCATCGGCCTGTGACAGAACAAACTTGGATTATTCCATCTTCCTGAAAACCTCCATTATTCCTGTTGGAGCGTTTAATGAATGTCATGCTTGAGAAACCGCTCTGTGTTTTTTGGATCGTGATGCATCACTCTTTGTAATGTGCCACTGATTTGATTTGTGTCGAGTCATTTAGTCTAGGTGGTGTGAAATTGGTTTAAAGACCGTAAACTAGTCTGCATTCTGTAATTGCTTATGATCAGTGTGGGTTGTTTTTGCCTATTAGGATCGTTTCGATTTTATGGATGTTCTCATCTTTTTGCATAGATTGTGAAGTAGAGTTGGGGTGCTTTGCTTTCGGCTTATTTATTTCAAATCTGCTGAAGCGAGGACTACATTTAGAAAGGGAAACAATGGAGCATCAATGTTACTTTTTCACATCTTTAGGGTTAGCGGTTAAAAAATCCAGTCAAGAAAATCTATCTGTGTTGGTTGTTTACCTAAATCTCATGTCAACGTCTCTTTCTCTCTGTTATAGGTCCATTTACAGATGTGGTGACCACCACCCTCAAGCTTGCTAATCCCACAGACAGAAATGTGTGCTTTAAAGTGAAGACGACTGCACCGCGCCGATACTGCGTGCGGCCAAACAGCGGAGTGATTGATGCTGGAACTTCGATCAATGTCTCGGGTAACTCGCCTCATTTTTCTTTTTGATGTTATTGCAAATATTTTTTTGAACTTATGTTTCAGATTTTCAATACCAGTTGCTAATATGAATATTCAGTTATAGGACAGTTCAGATTTGAGAGGCCATCTCTGTTTGTCTTTTATTGTTTTATGTCAAATTACCATTTTGGGATGCTTTGATTGATAAAAAACAGACAGATCTTATAGATAAGGGCTTTAAAGAAAAATGAAAATAATGGCATTAATGACTCACCCTCATGTCGTTCCAACAAGATGTTTTATATTTAGTCCGAGAGCTTGTTGACCCTTCATTGAAAATCTAGGTACGATATACTGTCCATGTCCAGAAAGGTAATAAAAACATCATCAAAGTAGTCCATGTGACATCAGTGGGTCAGTTAGAATGTGTTGAAGCATCGAAAATACATTTTGCTCCAAAAATAACAAAAATGACGACTTTATTCAGCATTGTCTTCTCTTCCGCGTCTGTTGTGAAGCGCATGCCCGAGACTAAAGTCACGTAACTGCAGTGATGGCGTGTTATACTCAGAAATGTTTGCGAAGTTTTTTTTTCAAACTTACAGCGTGCGTCTTCCTCAGACTGTAAACGAAGCCTGGGTGAACAAAAAAAACAGCTGGGGCGCACCAGATAACACGTCAGCCGCGTCATACGTCATCTCGCGCATGCGCTTCACAACAGACGCACGCGGAAGAGAAGACAATGCTGAATAAAGTCGTAATTTTTGTTATTTTTGGACCAAAATGTATTTCCGATGCTTCAACGCATTCTAACTGACGTCACATGGACTACTTTGATGATGTTTTTATTACCTTTCTGGACATGGACAGTATACCGTACTTAGATTTTCAATGAAGGGTCAACAAGCTCTCGGACTAAATACAAAACATCTAAAACTGTGTTCCGAAGATCAACGGAGGTCTTATGAGTTTGGAATGACATGAGGGTCATTAATGACATTATTTTCATTTTTGGTTGAACTATCCCTTTAAATCCCAAATACAAGACTAATTTACGTTTATGCATGGTGCAGACGCTTTTAAACGAAGCGATTTGTGATTTATTTTTTATCAGTATGTGTATTTACTGAGAATCAAACCTATAACCTTTTGCTAATGCAGTGGTCTTTCAGCTGAGCTTCAGGACTCATTTGTTAATGCTAAAATCTGCCCCAATCGTTTACCTTTGGTTAAACCAGTTTACTACCGAATAGCAATGTTGTATGGTGTTTACACACTTTGAGGAATTACAAATGTATCACTTATGGGAAGTTCTTACGAACTGGAACAGAAGAAAGTATTTTTTTGTAGTTTTATTTACACAAGGGACGTTCGTGTATGATGGAAGCTTTTACGTAGCCTCGAGATATTTTTATAGCAACAGTTGTTGGTCTCTCAGACCTCTGAGAGTTTCCTTAATAACTCTGCTATTTTGAAATCGCAAAGCTTCTTGGAATCCCAATGACGTTCGTAAATTGCGGTCATTATTTCGTGTTTAGTCCAATATTTTGAGATTTTTCTCCATGGTGAATAGCCTGGTGCTTGTCAATATGCACAATAGCTTTCACTCACTCTGCTTTTCAGTATTTAAAATGAATGACATGCCTGTTTTTTTTTTTGAATTTTGGTCCCTGGCGTGTTTGTTGATGTGGATACATCACAGATTTTACTTAATGGGGTTTTGACGTTCATCCAGGCCTATGAGGCAATGTCCATGTTTCCACCCATCTCGCACATCACTGTGGTTCAGGGTTGTGAAGTTGTCTGTATACAGTTCAAAAGCAACAACTTACAGCTGGGTATGTTCTGGCTTAAGGACTGTCTGCTCTGTCATCTCTAACAAAACAGTAATTCCGGTAATGCCCTTACCATGGACGTCTACGATTCAATCATTCCAAAGTGAGTTAAAAGCAGAAATGTAAAGCTCGTATCTGTGCTAAAGCACTAGCATGAATTATTCAACAGGAAATGTTTATTATTAGTAGCGCTTTCTAGTTTATGAGTCCCTGACCCGGACTATTCAAATTTGATGTATAACTATAATCTTACAATGTAAGAATATAAAAAAACAGAAAAGAATACTTGAAAACGTGCTAATTTTGGAGGAAGAGTGTGCTATTATTTTTCTTTAAAAAAAATTAATATAAGATTTTCACCTGCAGATGGTAAAATAGAGGAAATTTAGATTAAAGGAGGTACCCGAGTAATATCTAGCCACCAGAATATCATAAAAACTTTACGTGTTTTTTTACGTGTACGCGAATGTATGTGCATGGTCAAGCGCACAGCCTTGCAAAGCATAGTTTATTTGACTCGTACGTGTAAGCAGACGTTCAACGCATGCGCATTGCGACAAAATCGAGGGTCAACCTTCCGATCTCTGATGAAGCTAACACGGAAGTGACTAATTGTGCGTTCACACCAGATGCGGAAGAGGCGGCAAGCACGAGTGATTTACATGTTAAAGCAATGCAAATAGGCATCCTGCGGCGCAGTAAGTGGGAATGGCGCATTCCGAGCGAATTGAGCGTTCACGCGTGATCCGCAAAAGTTGAAAAATCTGAACTTTGGAGGATCTTCGCGCCGCGTTAACCAATCAGGAGCTTGCTCTAGCAGTGACGTGATTACAGGAAGTGAGCGGAAGCAGAAAAACAAACAGGGTTTCCGCGGGGTTGTAAAAGGTAGTAAAAGGTAGTAAATTAAATTATGCCAAATTAAGGCCAGTAAAAAGTAGTAAAAAGTAGTAAACGTCATCTGACGAGGTAGTAAATTTTCGATTGCCTTTTGTAATGTTATGATGCCTGGAAATTAGTTCAAATCACCCGCATATCTGGGCAAATAATCAAAGATCTTTCGTCTCTGGGATGTGATCAAAGCCTGGAGTGGAGCCAAATCATGTTCCCCTCTCCGCAGTAAGCGTTCTGTAATCACTACGGACCGGATCCACTCCGGGTTTTCTGACTGTATCACACTTTTATTTGAGGTAAAAGTTTATTTCAGCTAGCATGGTCAAACTTATAATGCAGGAAGGCTCCGATGTTTTGAAGATCGATAAAGGTGTAAAAGGCTTAGCGAAATGATGAAGATTGGCAAGCCTTTCAGTTCGTGGGCTAAGAAAACCAAACAGGTAATTGCGTGTCTTTGCACAGTATGACTAACGTAAGGGGTCCTGTATTTTGGGGGTAAATGATTTCTCACGTTACTGATCATCCGCGGCACGCTTTTTAATGCTATGCTGATATAGCCAGTGGCTGGTACAACGGGTTTGTTTAACTCGTGGGTAAACTTCATGTGGCGCCACAACAACCAAAAGGCATATGACATCCAAATCCCTTGAGAGCGATTGACGAGGAATCATAAGAGGAGACTGCTTCCGAAATGCTCTCGCGCGACTTTGATGTCATCCACCTGTCGGTTCTTGCAGTTGCATTTGCGTGTGGTCACAAAAACGTAACATTTGTACATATATTTAAGCACAGCAGTTTAAAAACAAGTGATTTTAAGCCATTCAAACACAAACAACAGTGCGTCCGCTGTTTCTGTGTCAGAGGAGCACGCTAGCCGCGCATTCGTTTCTCATTGAGCTTGTGTTGTACGTATTTTTGCCGCTTTATTGGCCTTAAATAACACATATGCCTCAAAAATCCCGTCTTTGCAAATATCCTCATATAAACACGACCATTTAGGTCTTAAGAGAAAGTAAACAGCAGAAACATTGCGCACAAACTAGCACATCAGCGCTGCCTCTATTGTAACATAATAATTTGTTGATAAAGTACAGTCATTCAATTTACAACTGTCACTATGGTTACAGACATCCTGTGCGAATTCTACACGCGTTTGACTCGAGTTACTCGTTCAGGGTTTATATTCATACACATAACCTTACTGTATTAGAGCTGTGACTGTAAGCTGTTGTGTGAACAGAACAGACCCTGGATTATTTGTTTATGTGTACTGAATAATATGATATGAAAAAGTTGTATTTGTTCACATTAGTAAATGCATTATATAACATAAACAAACAATGAAAAATATAGAGTATATAATCATTAATTAATTCTTGTTTATGTCATTACAGTAATTGCCGGTGGTTCATGGTGCATTCACTAATGGTAACAGTTTCAACTTTGATTAAAAAATTATTAGTAAATGCTAAAATAAATACATTTACAATTAATAAATAATTAATAAAAGATTCATTAAAGGTGGTGATATTCATGTTTTCTTTTTATACAGTATAGTGAGTTATTTAGCTGTTTCGCCTTAATCTGAAATGCCCTGCAAACTACAGCTAGCTATATGCCACATGAGACTTCAATATGGAATTTATGGCAAAAAAATCTCCTCTTAAAATGCTATTGGTCTCGCCTACATAAAGTGTTAGGTAAAGGAATATGACTTGGCCTGAAAAATATTTCAGTCAAAAGAATTTTTTTCACTTTAATTATTTTTTGTATGTTATATATGTCAAAATCTGTGTAAATAATAGAAAGGTCGCTGATGAACACTTGCAATTCAGTGTCGTGATGGTTTTAAAAAATATACTGAAGGTAGTAAAAAAGGTAGTAAAAAGTAGTAAATTTAACTCAAGGATTTCTGTATAAACCCTGACAAAACAACAATGGAGGGCAATCGCTATACGAGACATCTTTGTACTTTTACAGGAATTAAAAGGATCTTGTTTGGAAGCAAGTGAGTGTGGAGGTTGAATAGTCTGGTAATTTTACTCAATTTGAGCTATATAAGCCCCTCCCATTACACGAATTTACGTGTGAATGTCTCGAATGGATTTTCACACGTGAATTGAGTGAGTAAACTCAAAATGTTCAAGCGTCCAACTACCTGCGAATATCGCGTTTTTGCTACCTCTTCCGCATCTGGTGTGAACGCAAAGTTTGCGCAGTTGCAAATTTCCGGCGGTGCACGTACAGTGTGCGAGAACTACTCTGATGATGAAATTTACGTCACACGCGCTGTACGCGGACACTTGCGTATACGTAAATATTAGGGGTGTAACGATACATCAATATTATTTCTAACGATCCGATGCATCAATGCCAGACGTAAAAAATCGATTTGAGGTACCTTTATTTTAACACTTCCTCGATGTAACGTCCATCTTTGCAATTCCGCCAAAGCGTGCATTTGTGTTTATTTTCATCTGCTAGCGTCAGCAAGTGCGGTGTGCGTACAAGTGTGTGCGAACTACTCTGATGTTGAAATTTACGTCGCACGCACTGTACGCAGACCCTTGCGTATGCACAAATATGGGACTATACTTTTAGCTTTAGGGTGTGCTCTTAAACACTCAGTGTGATGCTGGTACATTTTACACAGGCAAGCAACTATTATTCACACACGCAGTTCTCTAGACTCTCCTTTTGAGTAGGGCTGGGTATTGGCAAGGGCCTCACGATACAATACATATCACAATACATGATACGATACTATACAAAAAAATCTGATTTTTTTAAAAACTTTTTTTAAAGCCAAAGTGCTTCCACACGTCAGCTTTGAAAGCTGCAGGTGTTTTTAAATTTTCTGTTTGACTCACATAGGGGGATAAAAAAAATGGATAGTAGGGATTGAAATATTGATACACTATCGTGGAAAAATGTATCATGATAGTAAGCTGTATCGATATTTTTGCACAGCCCTACTTTTCAGATGAGATTACTTTTCCAGACCAGGAGGATGAACTTTTGGTTGGGTGGAATTTGCTCCTTGTAAACAGTGCTTTATGAATAGTTGCATTATGCAACCGTAATATTTTCACTGCTTCCGATGTTCTTGCCTAGTTGTGTACATTTTTACAAACTGAGGACGTGGAAATGATTTTCTGCAGTTTTCAACAAAATTCCAGAGTATTTCCTTAACTGCTGTTCACATCAAATTTTGGGGAGACTTCACTAAAATCCAAGATTAATACGGTATTATTATGGTTAACTGTTATTATCATGTCATGATAATATCATATTGCGACTTGATTTTACTTTAAACCTGACCCTGAATCTGAACATTTGCTTTGGAACTCGGCAGGTCAAGTACGTGTTTCCAAACCACGGGGGCTGTCTGGATTTCCTCACATTTTTTCCCTCTATTTAGGCTTGTAGATTTTAGTCACTTTTCGTAATTAATGAAGTTGTTAACGTTTATCTCAGGGGATCCGGTTAGTTTGCATAGGAATTTTTTTTGTAGTTTTGTCCACTGTCAGGTGTTGCATTTTGGACATTGCAAGTTTTAAGACGATGTTGAAGCTGTGATTAAAACGGCTTTCTTTTAATGTGTACATAAAAAAAAACAAGAACAGCCTGTGCAAATAACTTGTAAAAATCTGTGCAAAAGAAAGAGGTCATGCCAAACGCGGTTGCTTTCGAATTTCTGAAGAGATTCAGTCCCACCGTAATAATCCTCCACACTGTTTTTATCAAGATACTTTATAAAAGAGAGCTTTGCGATGCCTGTTCAATTCATCCACGACCTTCAAGTCCAAAAAAAGTGCGTCCATCCTTCACAAAATAAATCCAAACGGCTCCAGGATGATAAGCAAAGGTCTTCTGAGGGTAATCCGCGCGGTGTTGTTGTAGAAATATCCATATTTAAAACTTTATTAACGAAAATAACTACCTTCCGTAGCGCCACCATCTTAGTCTCCTCTGTATTCAGGAGAATTCATCTGCTACAATATCAAATCAAATTATATAATATCTATTATATTTAGGGCTGTCAAAAGATTAATCGAGATGAATTGCATACAGAATCATTTTTTTGCATAATATGTGTGCACTGTGTGCAATTATTTTGTATATATAAATACACACACACATGATTATATGTATTTAAGAAACTTTTACATGTTTGCATATATTTGTAATTACACACAATAAACACACACATATATTATGCAAACATAAACTTTTTTGTATGCGATTAATCGCGATTAATCTTTTGACAGCCCGGGAAATATTAATTGCGATTAATCGCATACAAATCAAAAGTTATTTTTTGCATAATATATGTGTGTGTACTGTGTGTAATTATTGTGTATATTCATGTCAGTTTTTTTATTTATATATAATTTTTTTTAAATTTATATAGAATATATAAAAATATAAATAAATATATATATATACACACACACACATGTAAATGTTTCTTAAATACATACATGAATGTGTGTGCATTTATATGTACATAATATATACACACAGCACACACTCATATATTATGCCAAAAATCACTTTTTATTTTGTATGCAATTAATCGCGATTAATCTTTTCCCAGCCCTACTAATTATATTACCTTTATCTTGATCTGTCTTTACTTGGTAAGTTTTCACAGCAAATATTGATATGCATGATTAAAATTGACAAATTTGTTTAGTTATTAAGCATAATTTCAGAAGCACATAAAAATGTTATGAAACTTTTTAAAAATGTGAACAAACATACTTGGATTTCCTCTTCTCTCAGTTCAAGGTTAGCAGCAGTTTTGTGCCAAAAATATTTGCACAGTACACGTCACTTGTCACATATTACCGATAGGAATTGCACAAATAAAGGCTTGTCTGAAAACTCTTCCTCTAAGCTGCACAAACGGATACTCCTTACTGATAGTGAAAAACCTTTCATTCAAATCATTGAAAAGTAGTTGGAACCGACAAAACAGGACATTCCCAATCTACTCCTGCCGTCTGTTTTTAGTTTAAAACTCTGAAGCCGCTTGATTGCCGTGATGGCGCCCAAAACACAAGCGACGTTTCAACTCGCCGCACACCTTTAGCCACATCTGAGAAAACCTTCTCAGCCTTTGAAATTAAATGATCATTTGTTTTTAATGAAACTTAGCAGCCGTTTTCCAAAATCATGCACACGTTCAGGCCCGATGTCAAAAAGGCTCCTTGAATCAGAATTTTGTGTCTTTAAAAGGGCAACGGGAGGTGAAATCACCCATCAATACTGATTTTCACTTTTGGGCCTCGTACGGCAGACATAAGAAAGTCATCATTGTAAATCATGGTAACAGCTCGAAATTAGCTTTTGCTTATTGGAATGACATCAAATAACATGGCCTTCTTTGGATAGAGATGATGGGGTTGCAGACCTGAACTTCCTCACACAACTAACACCTGGTTTGAGTTACAGGCTGAATGTGTTATTATCATGAAAAACATTGTTTGGAAACTGTGAGAAAAAATTACTCTTGCGCGGTCATTGACATTTTATCAGCAACAACGTTTGTAGTGGGATTACACGAAAGAAATGGATAAATCTCTTTGTTTAATGTAGTAATGTAATGTAATTTTTTTCTATGAAAGATTAATGCTGTTATTCCAAGCATGTCATCACATTAGGACTTTAGTGAACACTTATTTTTTCCCCCTATTATTTAACAATAAAAATAAATTGTATATTGGAACCGTGGCTTGGCGCAAAGTTTGAACCTTACTCGCAACATTTCCTTTTTCTTATCACTGTCCTGACAGATTGCTATGAATGTACGATTGATTTTATCGTATTTGTTTGTGTTTACAGTGATGTTGCAGCCGTTCGATTATGATCCGAACGAGAAAAGCAAACACAAGTTCATGGTTCAGTCTTTGCTGGCCCCGCCCGATATGACCGACACGGAGGGAGTGGTGAGTAATGTAAATTTTATTTAGTAATGTAATTCTTACCGTACCACCTGGTTGGATGTTTATACTTTAGTGCTCAGTGCAGATGTTTTGTTAACACTTTCTATTACGTCCAAATATAGTGTTTTTTAAACATTTAAGGAGTTAACAAAAAGAGGGGGAGACATAGGCGAAAACATTGCATAGAGATCCTGTTACCGTGTTTTAAAGTGTTACAATTCCCATTTAACATTGTGAGAGATGGCGTAAGTGATAATATTATGACAACCTCCAGCACCGAGCAAGTAGGTATGAAACAAATGCTGTGGGTTTGAAGTAATATAAACAAATGTCAGATAACCCCAGCGGCGTTCGACGGGGCCAAGAGCAAGATTCAAATCTCTCGCTCGCAACTCTGTGCTACAGATCTGCTCAGATTACTGAACGGAGTGTGAATGTAATGATAAATAGGTTATGAAAATGTCAGAAAGTGGAAGGGAAAAGAAAATACAGAGCAGAGATTTAGCCATTTATTCACTGTCAAAAGCCGTCTACAAAACACGATATTAGACTGATAAGCCTCGTTTTCTACTGTCTACATACGCAGCTAATTTCTAAGGCTGCTTGCTATCTGATATGAGACGATAGATGTTTTAAGATTTCATGAGGTTGCTTATTAGCCTGTTAAATAAGTTACCTGCTTGAAAAAAACAAATACCTCACACACAAATGTTAGGGTACAGACTTTTTACTTTTAATAGGCCTAGTTTTAGTACTTAATTTACTTATGTAAACGGCAATTTGCGTCAATCCTGGCCATTATTATGAATGAAAATTTGTCGCAGTGCATTTTCAGATTGTTTGTCTATAAAGGATGTATCTTATAATAATAAAAAGTGTCTATTTTTACATAAAACTTTAAGTTGCAAATTTTGCTGCAATGCCTAGGTTTTAAAGGGATAGTTTACCCAAAAACACCCTCATGTTGTTCTAAACCTGTATGAGTTTTTTATTCTGTTGAACACAAAAGAAGACATTTTACTAAATGATGGTAAGCACACTGTTGCCAGTACTCATCGACTTCCATAGTATTTGTTTTTCCTACTATGGAAGTTCAACAGAAGAAATTGAAGAGTTTGGTTCCAAAACGCAATAAATCCATTTTGACTAATTTCTCTAAAAACGTGATGAAGATGAAGACCAATATTTTCTGTTACAAACTTTCACATGCATCTTTAGGTTATAATAACATTAAAAATTAAAATACATAATTTCATTTTCAAAGATTTATTATAAAAACTGATTATTTTTTTCTGCAAAATGCAATAAATCCATGGCAAGTTTTTTTTTATCAAAATGCTATAAATCTATTGAATTGATATATAAATGTGCATTCATCTTTGTCATGTTAAAGTCATTTAGTTGACTAGTGGTATACACTGATAAAAAAACATTAATCGCATTAATCAAATAACTTACTTTGTCATATTAAGAACACTGTCATTGCTGCTGTCATATTTGGGACGTCGGCGCTGAACTTTTTTGACAGCGATCAGCTGTAAAATGTTTTGGTCCTGCTCGATTTTCGTTGACTTCGAGTAAAATTAGGGATGCACGATATATCAGCCGACATATCGCTATCGGCCGATAACTGCTTATTTTTAATATTATCGGTTATCGGTCTGATAGCAAAATTAGGCCGATATATGAAAGCCGATAAATTATGGATTATTTTGGTTTGTTGAACCACTTCACTTGCTCATTGCTGGCCATGTGGAGTTTTGATTGGTGCTTTCTTTGACATAGCACGAAGATGACACATGTTGCGGGCTTAAGAAGAGTATGCTAGTCTAGCGCAAAAACAAGATGTCCAGGAGTTTTTCATTGTGAAATTAATATGAGTAGTTATCGCCTATATATCGGGTATCGGCCCCCAAATATAAAGAGTTATCGGTTATCGTATCGGCCAAAATTTCCATATCGGTGCATCCCTAAGTAAAATAATGGAAAGTTTTTCATAAGATCCCCGGTCAATGTGTTAGCATGACAGAAGCTTGATGCTGTCGGGAGAACAAGCAACAGCCGACATTTTTCCTTCACCCGAGTGCATCTCACGTAAATTATTCGATTCGGTTTCTTCCCCGTTACAGAAAACCACCACAGGTTTATCAATGCCATCAAAATTACTATTTTGTTTTTGTTTGTTTGTTGATCACGAAGTACAAAGTAGATGAGGAAAACTAGGATTCCTTGTGTATTCAACGCGCTGCCATTATTGTTTACAATGCGTGGAATGGTGCGCTGTGATTGGTTAAGCCGATATATAGCATTCTGCAGAGTTTGGGAAAAAGGGAGAAAAGATGACAGATGAAACACCCGACGGAGATCGGATTTTGCGTAAAATAAAGAATTTACTTTTAAATTGATGACCTGATACAATACTGATTTTGGCAGTAACAATTTTTTTTAATGGCGTTTATTGCGTTTTGCAACCAAACTCTTCAAATACTCATACAGGGTGAGTAAATGATGACAGAATTTCATTTTGGAAAGAACTCTCCCTTTAAATCGTAGCTCAAATCTTCTTTTTGTGTAAACTTGTGTAAGAGGTGAAATTTGTATGTATTCTTCTCATCCAGTGGAAAGAAGCCAAGCCTGAGGATCTGATGGACTCCAAGCTGCGATGTGTCTTTGACATGCCCGCTGAAAATGAGAAAACGGTAAGTGGATGCGTTTCTTCGGTTATTTGTCGTGATGTCTTTAAACAAGAGCTTTACAGCTGTCAGATTGCCTTACACCTTTAAACAGTGATGTGAGGCATGACTACCTTTTATAAAATCGTTTAAGATGTATTCGTTTTTATTTACATCTGCTGAATAAAACAGCTTTCCATTGAATGTATAATTTGTTAGGATAGGACAATATTTGGCTGAGATACAACTATTTGAAAATCTGGAATCTGAGGATACAAAAAATTAAATATTGGGAAAAATCACCTTTAAAGTTGTGCAAAAAGTTGTAGAAAAGTTGTAGAAAAATTACAAAAAATCTTGAAACATGATCTTTACTTAATATCCTAATGATTTTAGGCATAAAAGAAAAATCTATAATTTTAAACAAATGTTAAAAAAAAAATTCTGCTTTTGCTACAAACAACTTACGGTTTTGTGGTCCAGGGTCACATATGTAAAAAGCTCTTTAAAATGACACATGTAGGGCTGTCACGATTATGAAATTTGGCTCACGGTTAATTGCCTAATAAATTGTGACAATTATGACAATTAATTGCCTGTTTTTGGGCTTTGCCAGTTATGGGGATTAATTGACTATTTTATTGCTATGGCATTTAATTCTCATCCATTTAGTTTGTTCATGAAATAATTTTCATACATTGTTGTGATTATTTAAATTAAATCTTTTGCGACATTTACCTAGCAGTGAATATTAATACACATAATACACATATTTAAAAGTATTAAAATTTCTTTAAATGCTGTTTTTTTTCCCACTGTATTGAATGGTTTTGCAATGTATCGCATTACGCTGTCAGTTAAGTAATGCCATCTAATACAGTTTCATTTATTTAGGCGCTACAGCTCCCCCTTCTGTTTTTTAGAGAGTTTTGCAATCATTGCGGTGATTTGAAATCATCGCGATGAGGTCAAACAATTGCGATGAGACGATTATTTAATCATTGTGACAGCCCTAGCCACATGCACCACTGCTTAAAAACACTCCCAAACTGACCGAAAACTAGTTTATGTTTGTTAGAGATTTTTAATCTTATAGTTATATTCATAAATGTTGTCTTATTCTTAATTCATCTCAATTTATATGTGCATTTTGTGTGGTGGCAGCATGACATGGACAGCAATAAGATCTCCTCCAGTCTTTCTAAATCTGAATCGTCTACGTTGTCTATGAAGTCCATGGCCTCCAGTTTGGATGATGGAGAGGTGAAGAAGATCATGGAGGAGTGCAAAAGGCTTCAGACGGAGGTTCAACGACTACGAGAGGAGAACAAACAGATTAGGGTAAGTGTGTGTTAGTTTTGTGGTTTAACAATGTTTTTTTGGTCACTTCTTATATGGTAGCTATTTAGTACTTGCACAAATGTGATGAACCCGTAACGGTCGACCTATTATGTTTGTGCCTCTCGCTATATTAAACAAACCAGAAGCAGCCCTTGAACTTGTTTTAAT
This sequence comes from Misgurnus anguillicaudatus, assembly GCF_027580225.2. Lineage (NCBI taxonomy): Eukaryota > Metazoa > Chordata > Actinopteri > Cypriniformes > Cobitidae > Misgurnus > Misgurnus anguillicaudatus. Next base: position 55,335 of record NW_027395291.1, read on the forward strand.
CAATAGCGGCCTCAGGGCGGTAACCATATTTGGAGACCGAATCGAAGATAACCCGCCTTACTCATCTAAGCAGATGAACCTACAGCTGGGACGCATTATGGCTCCAGTAGAAAATCAAATTGTGTTTATTATCATAGATAGAAGTGTGTTTATTAAAAAGGGCACAAGGTCAAAAGTCTAACTCTCTGTGATCTTGCTTTCTCCCACCCCCAGCAGGAAGACGACGGCCTGCGGATGAGGAAGAGCACAATAATGCCCTCTCAGCACTCTTCCCCGGCCGTCCGAGTCAAAGAGGAGGGGCTCAGCAGCAGAATCATCGCTCTCATCGTGCTGTTTTTCGTGGTGGGCGTCATCGTAGGCAAGTTGGCCTTGTAAAATCCAAGAGGCGAGTGCTACAAGCATGCATCGTGGACGAATCGAAATCAACACAGACAAGTAACCAACGCAGAATTCGTTTAATCCGAATGACATATCATTTGGGTAGTTTTGGATTAGAGAGGTGTGTAAAATTTAAAGCGATCAAGGAATTTCATCATGTAATGTGCATTGTAAAAAAAAAATAATCCGACACGGCTCCTGGCTCGAAATTGTGAAATCGTTCCTTCCTGTACCATTTCTGATGCAAGTTCAAATGGATAACAAACGTCACCGATTTTAACCACTAAAAGTGTCGTGGGGATTTTCTAACACCAGATGTGTGATTGAGTGAATGTTGTTTTATCACTTTTCCTATGGAGGTCCGCAAATGTAATCTGTATAGAAATGCTCTAAGTCTTTGGAAAGTGTCACATGTGTGTTTTAATTTATGCATACCAAAACATCCAGCAGTATATAGCCTAGATATTTTGATGAGTTTGCATCTCCAAGAGCAAGTAAATGATGAACTACTATCTTCCCCATAGCATAACATGCGTTTTGTTGATGTTTCATGCATATGTCTTGAATACCAAAAGGTATTACGATCAAACATATATACGTTAGATCTGATTAGCAAATAAAAATGGCTTGCGCAGATCTACCAATCCTTATAAGCAAATACAGTAAGTGTGCTGCTTTCAAGGCAAAACTACACCACAAACTGTCTTTCAAGTGATAACTTAATGGTTATTTTTAGACATTTTTAAATAGACGGCATGGAAATCGACTGTTAAAAGCCGCTGTTACTGGGGAAGTGTTGGTGAAGCTCAATATTTCAAATATATTTCTTTGTAGTAACTGCTGTTTATGTTGGTAAGGCACAATGCTGATGGCTCCCAATTCCTTGTATTCAAAATCAAATAGATGATTCACCTTTCTTTGTCTTTATTCTTTTGGGAGGGGATATCTGCTTGAATGCATGGCTCTGTCGAGAGCAAAATCAACATTTTCTTTTATTAAGCTGCTCCATAGGTCTCCTGAGCCCGCCTAGCGCACGCAAGTTTCCATCTCGCTGCCCGTAGACCTGATTGAACTTTTGATCCTTTTATGATCGCGCAGCTGCTAATTCGTCATGTTATGACGTTCTCGTACACGCTTGATCCGGCCCGTAAACACTGTTACCCTCGGAAAGCGAACAAACTAAAGCGCTCGTGGCCTTGAGGTCTTCTGTGAGTATTACATCGCCTGTATTCTAGCCGTGCCAATCTACACTCATTTCCAGACAAATGCATGGCTTCGATATGCCTTGTCGGCGGTCTGAAACGCGCACGCAAGCGTACGGCTTTTAAAACACTCCTGCACCGTTTTCCTCGGCCCTCTGCGTTTTCGGATGTTTCGATTTAAGTTATAAATAAAGCTTTTATTGCACAGAACTGTTTATGCACTACATTATAAAGATTGTCATCTTCCCATTCAACACTATGACCTTTTTATTTTCATCACATCAGACTCTTCCTTCAAGGGGCCATTTTGTGACCTGATATGTATTTGCGTCATAGTTTGGTGTTGTGGGGGTGTGTCTTTTTATTTAACGTTTCTCCCCCTCCCCATTGAAAAGCTTTGTTTTCAGATCATCTTATTGCAGATTTTTAAGAACTGAGGAGCTTACGATGTTGACAAATTTTGCTTTGTAAGTAACTTAAGGAGATGTTCAGGGTATAGTGGTTTCGGACTGCTGTTTATGATGTATATTTCACAGAGGAATGCGATTGCCATTGAGGGGGAGGGCTTTGGGGGCTTGTCAGCCAATCGGCTGGCTCATAAAAATACTTCTAGCGCCCCAAACCTTCATATGTGATGTAAACATGAAGGTGACAGTTTTGTATGTATATAAATAAATAAATAAATAAATGAGTCTAGGATGAACATTAAGGTTGATATTCCTAGTCAAGTAGTCTATAATGGTATATAAAGAAACCCCAACTTTGTTGGACTATGTAGCATCTTAATAAATTAAATCAATAAAGCCCCAGACCAAACTTCTTGTGGTCGTCTTGTCTATTCTTCTGTCCAGTCAATGTTTTGTATGTTTTTACCTGATGTTTGTGCTGACAAAAATTTCATTTTACCTCAAAATTCTTTTGCAGACTTGTATTTATTTTATTCAGACTGCTCTGCTTTGTTAATGACTAAATGTTAGGGTTCGTATAATCTTCTGAACTTTTATTGTTAGTAAACTATGAATCAAATGTTGTTGTTTTAAGTTATTTTTTTTCGGTAACGGGAGCGTAGAAGTACATAGCAAAAAATAAGCTAGTGAAAAAACAAATACTGATGTCACCATACAATCTCATAGCCATTCGTACACATTTTACTGTACGAGGTGGCTAAAGCCCGGAGTACCGGAGTATAGTTTACATGCATGCAAACGTATGTGCACAGTCGAACGTACAGCCTTGCAAAGCATAGTTTATTTGATTCGTACCTCGACGATTGCGCATTGCGACAAAATGCAACGCATTTCCTGGGCTACATACTACATTCTCCTGTACAAGTATGCGCAACATACGCATACAATGTACGCAGGGTTTCAAAAATGCGGTGGTGCATGTATGGTAAATGCGCACTCTTCTGATGACGAAAAGTGCATCACACACACTGTATGTTGACCCGCGAGTACAAATAAAAAAATAGTGCATACCTCGGCCGTAATTCATACGAATATAATCACATTCTAATGTTTTTTTACACTCCGCTATCGCCCCATAGCGTTGGGTTTGGGGGAGGTGGGGGTTATTACTGTATTTTTTCTAATAATTGTACGTTTTTGACCTTCGTTAGAATTCTCACCAATTAGCCACCTCCTAAAATACGTACAAATTTCCTCAAGATCACATTGTAAATTGCAATACAAGGTTTTTATTTAACCCTCATAAAAGCCCAAATGTTCCTGTTTACATTAGAGTTCCATGGGCGTCAAAATGACCCCAGAAATTGAAAGAGTGATTACAAAAATATACATTTTTAATAACAAATAAAAATGTTTTATGTTTACTACATATCTATACATTAATGCTGTGTTTTGGGAGATATGAAGTATTTTTGTACCTGTTTACCACTAAATTCCTCAACTACACCATTAGCTTGCATGTAAAATATCACATTTTTATGAAAAATTCACATAAATTATTATCTAAATTTGATTGAAAGTTTTTAGATATTTAGATGTTATGTGTTGAATTTGGCTATCTGCTGGTTAGAAAAAAAACATAAAAGAATTACAGTTTAGGAAATAAATTATTTGACCATTCATTTCAATAGATGTGTCCAACTGCTCACATCACTACTTTAGAGATACATTTTGTGAATTTATCTATATATAAACATTAGAAAGGACATTAAATATAAATATTATTTCAAATCGTAGAATATTTTGTAGTTTTTTTATGCATTTTAAAATGTCTGTTTTTGCCAAATGCCACAGAAATTTGAGTGTGTGTGTGTGAGATTGAGCATCTCTTTTCTATATTGCATTTGTGCTCTAGTACCAAGCCTTCCTTTCTGTGTTAAAATTTTCAGATTTATTCTGGATGCATTGATTTTTTTACAAATACATTTTCAATTGGGGTCATTTTGACCCCCAAGGGCCTCTTTGTAAAAATATTTTGTACACATCTTCAGAATGATGGAATCAAGCCCAGTTTTTTATATGAATTACAGATAATCTAGATATGAAGGGAACCATTTTTTTTAAACTGAAGAAAAGTGGCTAAGGGGTCAAAATATCAGGGTAAAGTCCCTCTCAGACTCTATGGGATTGTATTTTGCTTACAAAATCATACAAAATAGAACAATATAAAATCCGTAGTTGGACACATGTTGGTAACATTGGATAAAAACTACATCAACAAAGATTTAAGAAAACATGGAATAACATCAATCGTATGAATTGTTTCTCTGGCTTTTCAAGGAAACAAGGGACGTTGTTTCATCCATTGTAAGACCCCACATTTTGTATTGTAGAAGAGACCTCATGGACATGATATTTCCTCTCTTTAGCGGTTGAGCCACATGCTCTCTTGTAGCTTATGTTGAGTTTTATTAGACAGCTGTAGCCCATATTATGAACCGCTTTGTAATGAATGTTTCCAATGGAGCTCTATAGAAGTCAAGGGTAAGAGTGCAAATATGGCACTGACGTAACTCTTTCAACAATGATACTTAACCGTGCCAGAAAAGAGAGTATTAATGTATTGTACATATCGACTGTTACAATGAATGAGGATAATGCAACTTTGTGTCACAATGTTGTGTCGTTCTGTGCCACGGTTTTTATGATAGCTTGGAAGACTTTTAACATCAAATAATAGCACTTATAAATCATACAAATGCTTACCATGTGTTCAGAAACCTTTTCGAAAGAGATACAATAAGATTATTGCTCATATCTGCTATGTCTTTAGAGATAATGCCAGTTTGTCTGGTTCACTGCTCGGATTTTTGCAGTTATGAGACTGGAATGTTATCGTTGTGCTATTATCATTTTTATATTCAAGGGCTGGATTTCATCAATGTGCTCAAAGTTCACATTGTTTCCTTACGAGGGAATTATTATGACAAACCCACAAAGAAATCTGAGGTTTGGATGCTTTGATTTGTTGAAGGAAAACTTTCTGTTTTGGCATTGTTTTGTTTGATTTTATCTAGTTTTGTTGCCAGCCGTTTATTCTCAGTGCAACAGAACCTCGTATATTTGATGGGTCTGGGTTGTATTTTTATTTATTTTTTATTGTATTTCAATGATGGCACGCAGCGTTTTCATGTGGGCGTCGGTAGTGACTAAATTTGTCAAAATACAGTTTCAAAAAGCATTTTCTCTTCATTTGCTTATATTGTAACCCAAGTTTCAATAAATTGTATGGTTAAAAGCATTTCTTTCCAAAACATTCAGAAACAGGATCAGTTTTTGGGTGGCAGAACCACGGTAGTGTGTCACGGGATCAAATGATCAAAGCCATCAGCAGTAATAACCGAAGCAGTGAAGCATGACTTAAAGACATCGTAACTAGGACACACTGTTATGCTTTACAACTTTACATTGAACGGTGTAAAATAAGCCTTGTGTTAAATCTTTTTATAGCTTCTTTTGACAAGCATTATAAGCCAAAGGCTTTTTGCGATCTCTTGAAAGTTTAATTAGTTTAGCTGTAACCACAAACAGACCTCCAAAATATTGTCATTGATTTTTAATAAGCTTTGCCAAGGCTCCTAGAGTTAACTTGCATTCATCTGTTTTTATTGGCGAGTTACAGTCTTAAGTAAATGCTATGACTGCTTTCAAGTGTTGGTTTGAGGAGAAATGTGACATCTCTTTATTCATGCCAAATTTCTAACCTTTGGATTGTTGTGATCT
>NW_027395292.1:0-57967 GCF_027580225.2 Misgurnus anguillicaudatus
ACCAGATATATATACTGTATGTATATAGATGCCGCATTCTGCAGTTCCATCCAGACACATAGCTTGGTTTTTACAATGTATGTGTGAGTTTTTACTGCTGATGTTAACAGGTTAAAAGCATTCACCCTGCACATGTTTGCGTCACAGATGTAGAGCTCTGAAGCAGCTGTGCTGTGATCATTTCTGTGTCGAGTCTATGCGGCATTCCACAAATAATATTTATGGCATGAACTACTGAACCACTCGTTCAACTGTGTTAATGTGATTGATTGCAGCTATTGTGTTGAATGAACACCACATAGACATATAAACAACAATAAAAACTTGATATTCACCACAGGGAGACTTTATTAAGCTCTATACTGACAGCAGAAAATAATTAATCCCTCACATATTTTCATTTTCAATCAGAGATAAGTTTATGTATTTCTATTCAGAATATGCATTTAAATCTTAAAAAAGCAAGGTTTAGCCGTGTAGATTCTGTAATGTTACTTTACTATTTATTTATATTTATAGTATGGTAAAAGCAAAGTGCTGACCAATCAGTAACATTATTGAATCACATATTAGGGTTTTGGGGCTATGGTGACAGAACTTCCAGTGACTCTGACTCCATACCAGCCTTTCCAACTATTAGTGTCTTGACCACCATGTTCAAAAGAGATGAAGCGTAGACCAGGACCATAACCTTTAAACGTGTCTGTCACCTATGAAAGAAGCAATAAAAATGTGGTTATTCAGTGTCCATGAACTTAAAACTATTGTTTCGGAGGCCCTACTGTAAAAAGTATGTGGGTACAACTGCAGAAGTACGATATCAATTGTATTTTGTGTGTTAATTAGCAAAGAGGCTACGTGTTTTCCCAATCATTGTTTACTTTGTGACAAAATGTAATAGTGATAGATAAATCAACCACTAACACTCTGACTGTATCCAACTAATGGCGCTTTTCCATTAAATAGTACCCAACGGTTTGGGTCGAGCAAGGCCGGCATGGTTTCAGCAACCAGCCACCTCAGCTTCACCCACACCCGCCTCTTTACCCATTTTCAGTTTTACAAAAATGATGACGCACGGCCAAGATGGCGACCGCAGGTAACGCCTACTTTAAGCTTCAAAAACAATCTTCACAAACCAATGGGTGATGTCACAGATACAACGTCCATATTTTTTTACAGTATGGCTCAGACCCTGATGTGGCACTAAGCACTTTTCGACATCAAAGAGAGTTTTTATAAATATGGGGCCTCATTTATCAACCGTGCTTACAAAGAGATGTGTGACTAAGAACAGTTTTACGCAAAGTGTGGAATTTACCATCTTGCACTTGCACATAATGTAAAAATGTGTGTAAATATACGCACACCTCTGAGCATGCTTACGCACAGAATCTAGTGGTAGAATAGCGATACTACACAGGACCATTCCCAGTGTTAAAAGAACACCTTAGCCGTTTCTCAATATGCGTTCTTGTCTGTACTTGCGTTCTTGTGGACTTGTGAAACGTCATCAGTCGCGGCCCAAGTACTGTTCCAATTCAAAGTTCGCATCAAGCCCAAGTTCACATAAAATCCCCGGATGTGTTCTTGATCCGCCCATTTTATCGAGGATGCATCAGAGGAGACTTGTGTGGACTTATGACAGTGAAGTTTCCCAGAATGCATTTCGCGTCAGGAGTTCGTTCTTCCGAGTCTGAACTTGCAAGTTCGAACTACGAAGGACACAAGTCCGAGTTTGGTGTACTTGGTATTGAGAAACGGCTTTTGTGTATTTATTATCCACAAGCAGGTGTTAAAAACGATTTGTTGTGATTTGTCGTCAAATTGTCTACCCCATAAAAGAAAGCTGTGACAAATGCTTGACACAGTGCAGTGGCTTATCTTGCGTTATAGACCCTTTTACTGTTTGTACACAATGATGACGTAGCAACGTATGCATGCACAGTTTGGCAACGGAAGTATGGCAAGAATCAGCAGTAAAGCAACACAGACAGAGAAAGTTATTTTAAAAAGTTAATTTATCAACTTTTTCAACACAGCTACCAGATCCATGTACTTTATTGCAGTGGATTGAAGACATTGACTTGATTTCCTTCCTAAACCTGCATGTTTTTATTCACCCGTCCACATTTTACCTGTGTCCAAGGGGTAGCCTGGGGTACAGTCACATCAGCCGGCTTAAATGTCGCAATGACAGCTCGATTTTCATTGAGCAGTGACACAGTGAGCCTATAAACGCCCCCACAGTCACCTCGAGTGCTGTACCTAAACACAGACATGCACAAGAAATGAGCTGCTAAAGGAAGACAATAGTTAAGTAGATGCTAAAGACTCACCAGTCCTTCACAGTCACTTCAGGCGCAGAATCTAAATATTCAGCATCATAACCACTTTTCACCAGATCAATCACTTGTTTTTTTAGACACGGACTGGAAAATTGTACAGAAATGAACATTGAGACACAAAGACACAGCAGAGTATGATCATAAACTCACATTATTGTTGTCTATTCTCTTACTTATGTGAGGTGCAAAAGTATGAAACCACTGAATCATCTGGCATCAGTTGAATACTCCATGGGTTTTCATCGTTCTTCGTCAACTCCCAGTTACTAAAATTCTCTTAAAAACACATGAGATAAAAGCTGTTTATATACTAAGATGGCTACATGTTATTGGCCATAAAATGACATGCATTGTCTATACTTTATGCTATACTTTATCTAAAATTATTTAAAAGGGGCCATGGCATAAAAATCAGACTTTTTCCATGTTTAAGTGCTATGATTGGGTCCCCAGTGCTCCCATCAACCTAGAAAATGTGAAAAATATTAACCCAGTAACTTAATTTTGGTAAGCTATTCTCTACAAGCACATGAAAAAATAGGTTGTTGAAATGTGGCTCTCCTTATGATGTCATGAGGAGATCTTATTATAATAATATCGCCCCCTAATCTGCACTATCCAACCACAGCACTGCCATTTAGTGCAGAGAAAACAGAAAGAGAAAAAATAATTCACAACACAATTGAGTTCCATTTGCTACAAACCACCATCATTGTGATCAGTGTTTGCACTTCATCAGCTCATTTGCATTTTAAAGGACACACCCAAAACGGCACATTTCTGCACACACCTACAAAGTGGTTATTTTAACATGTTATAATAAATTAAAAGTGATTCAAGCCCTGAAATGACACCTTAAAATTGTGTTCAATTAATTTAAAATACCTTATTAAAGTGTAACTAAACCCTAAACCAACTTTTTTAGTTAATGATCTGTAAGAATGATGGTTTATTAGTGCTGTTCATTGATTTTAGTAAGTTTTTCACATTTAGATATAAAGTGTTTCACTACTAAAATATATGGTGTAAAAACGTCTGAGTGCTGCCCTCTTCAGGTTGAACGGTGGCTACTGCAGTTGAATTTTTCTATTGGATGTTGGGTTCAAAAAATGACTCGTGACTTAAGCAGGTTCAGGATCACCACGCCCTTGTTACGATCTCACCACACACTTAGTTCATCCCCTCTTTCTCCGTTGGGATCTGCCCACTTTTCTTGCATTTTTCAAATATTGCCAGTGGGTGGAGTCAGACTCTGACCAGGAGTTTAGTTACGCTTTAAGAGCAATAAGTATATTTAAGTGTTATTTTATGCATTTTTAGGTAAAGAGAAATACTTCATAGTGTTTAATGTTCGTTTATCTTATTGATTTAGAATGTTTGTTATGTTTTTTTCAAATTGTTTGGTTACCATTCTGCACAATGGTAAACAAACAATTTTGTGGATGTGACATATTTCTCTCAATGAGCACTAACTGTGTTAATGCCTGTTTGGAGATCAGTCTCTTCTCACATGCTCATACAAAGTCATCATATGTTGTTAGGGATGCTCCGATCAGGATTTCTGCAGCCGATACCGATCACCGATTTGTAATCTTCGTGATCGGCCGATACCGATTCCGATACTGATTTTTTTAAAGCTGATATGCAAGCTCTTTGATGACTGTAACTGTTACAATCTTTCTAAATAAAATAATACCACGGATGTTGCCTTTGTTATATTACTTGCAGTAATTAGGTATATTATTGTTTTAATAGAGACTCAAATAAATAAGCACAACAAATATTTATTCTGCAAAGAGAAATTTAATATGGCTTTAAAAAGGCTTATGTCTCCTAAAAGTACTGAAAATAAAACACTTCACAGTCTTTACTGTATTAATTAAATATACACGCATTCGTATGAAGTATAAAAATTCTTTAGTCAAGAGCAGAGAGTGATTTTATTGAGAGATGAATTAGGTTACTGCAGCTTTAAGACGTGAGAGAGAGAGATCGCTCTGTTCACGTGCACTGATGACAGGCTGCTGTTTGTGGGCGGCGGCTGAACGCAGACAAGCAGCTGTGAGGAAAATAAAAGTTTAAACGCTCAAAACTTTAAAACGCATGCAAATAAGAAACTTTTGGCATGAGGATGCAATTGTCCGTGATAGATATGTGTTGTATACGCTGTTTGATGGGGATATGAAGATGCCTCGCGCTGTTTACCGGAGCGTGTCTTCATAGAAAATACGCATATCTCTGTAAAGGCAAAGAGAGACATACAAATCTGCACGCTGCACATGAGCAACAGGTTGTAAAAATGCTCGCGCTACGTCAAAATGTCTTTAATTGCAACCGCATTCAGGATCCTTTTGATGACAAAAGTAAACAGAAAGATCGGTTTATGAGATCGGCAGATTTAGCGAGCACCGATCGAGTCATTTAATGTCATTATCGGCCGATACCGATCGGCGGCCGATCGATCGGAGCATCCCTATATGTTGTTATTATTATTAGCATGCTAACATGTGCTTATGCTAATTATTATTTTTTGCTTATGCTAATTAGTATGATATAAAAACATTTTATATAAAATAACAGAATTGAGTTATTCAGACTACACTACATTGAGTTATTCAAACTACGCTAAATCGAGTTATTCAGACTACACTAAATTGAGTTGAGGCAAGTAATTGAGTATTGCCATTTACTTTAAATTGAGTTGGACTAACTCAATATATTTTTATTGTGCAAAACAGTTTTTTATGAGTTAGGGGTACACATTTATATTGGATGGAAATCCTGCCCACAATTTTATTGAGTTAATCCAATGAATCATTTTTTGTGTGTGTGTATTTTGAGCTAAAAAAATCACATATGTGCTCCGGGGACAGCAAAGATTTATTTGACATCTTGAAAAAGTCTTTTGCCATGTCCCCTTTAACAATTCTCTTATATGATAATTATACATTACAAAAATATATTTGTTGAGTTAAAAATTATTATAAATAAAAAGGCAACTGTACAATGTCAGAAAAAATGTCAAAATATACCCAAGCTGTCACTGGGGCAATACTGTACCCTTTAAAATGCTCCTGATATGCACCATTAAGGTACAAATATGTATTTAGTTGATACTAAAATATATGTCTTTGATGTACTAATTGTAACTCTTTAGGTCAAAAGCTGTACTTTTTGAAAGGGTAACACAGTGATGTATATGAGAAGTTTAGATGCAAAACCCCTGTGCCTGACATGTTTTCTTATATATGGGCTCTTATGTTTAGGTTTAGTCATTTCAGTTTAATGGCAATGAAAAGGTTATTATTTGGAAAAAACACATGCTGATGATACTATTATTTATACATTTGCTCCATCTACAGGCGGAAAAGCTTCAGTTTGCATTTCATTCATTAGAAGATGCTCTGGTTAGTTTACAATTTACAGAAAACAAAGTTTATGTTTTTTTCAAAAGCTCAGGCACAAGTACTTGATCATTTTTGTACTTTTACATCTTATTGAAAGAGTACCTTTTTATAAGTACTTGGGCATTTAGATTGATGATAAGCTTTAGTTTAATGTTAATATTGCTACTGTAATCGCTTGGCTTTTATTTTAGTAATAAATCTAACTTTACTTTAAAAAACAAAAAGAAACTTGTAGAAGCTTCCTTTTTAACCTTGCTTGATTGTTCACTACGTTCTATTACAAATACAAAGTCCTGTACTCATCATTGTATTTTACGGTGGGACATTATTAGATACGTTGAAACAGCACTCATACATTTTTATTTTTAAAGCAATGTAAACTTCCAGCTTATCTCTGTAATTTGTTTTTCTACTGGCAATTACCAGCTACGCTCTTACAAGTGTTTGCTTTTTAACATACCTCGAGTTTGCAAAATTGCAAAAAGATCTAAATCTAGATCAATTTGTGTCCATTAGTGAATTTAAAGGCATTATAAGGAGAATAGTTTTAGAAGCTTGTGATTGTTTTTGTTGAGAGGATATGTTTATATATTGTTGTAATGTGTACCTGTTGTATTTTAAAATTGTCTTACTGTTTGGCTGTTATTGGCCAGGTCTCTCTTGTAAAATAGTTTTTAAATAAAGGTCAAATAAAATAAAAATCAAATTCTTTGGACAAAACATAAAGAGTTGCAATATCAGATCACAATGATGAACGTCAGACTGTGAAATAAAGAAACTGAAGCACACATAAGGGGGCGCTGTGATGTTTGTGGTGTTGTATTTATAGGTCCAAGTACTCACAACGTATTCAAGTTTGAATGTGATGCACGGCTGTTTAACATTCGACTTTTGTGCACTTAGAGCAGTGATTGGGTGGCATGACATTTTATACATTAATTTGTAATAAACTTTGTGTATTTAAACTTCTAAAAAATATACTTACCAACAGCACCAGGGCTTGAGCTTACCAGCCACAGTGGTTAGTGCGGTTCTCCAAAAATTATAGCCTCAGCATTTTCACTGGCCACAATTTTGTTGTTGAACTAAAGTTGTTAATTAAAGTTGCTTTGGCATGCTAAATTTACTTGGTTTAGACAGAGTAATTTTACTTGTTTTAGCTAGATTTCAAATGCAGACTGAACACTCAAATTAAGAATAGTAAATATCACTACTGGTAAAGTAATATCATATATTTAGATTTAGTAAAGCATAAGTAAGAGTAAGATTTAATGGATATAATAAAAGTGATTTATTATAAACAGGGCCGTGCACAGACATTTTGAGGGGCAGTGGCCCAAACCAAAAAGGGGGCACGGGGGCACAATTTATATGGTTTTAACAATATGATGTGTTATAGATTAGTATTAAATAATATAAGTGATTATAATGGAAAATAGACTTTATAACAAGATTTAGAGTGTGACAAAACTTCTAAATATTCTATATGATTTACATGCTGAAGCTTTGAATCCATGTTTGCAATTTTGAACCGCTTTTGCAGCCTCCCTTCCAACTCTGTCTTTTTTTTTTTTTTAAAAACATTGTTTTTTATTTTTTGTCGACAAAGTGTGCCAACAACAGCAAATTTGGTGTTATTTATATTAAATCTCACCGGGTACATTACACATTAGACAATCACTGTAATTCTAAAAATGTTTGCTAAGTTGTTAGCACTTTAAGAAGACAGAGAGCAAATCATCCACAGAAATACAAAAACATAGGAAAGCCGAGAGAGGTCATCCATATTTTTGCTGCTTGTTTTCTCATGATCTCGAGAAAACAAAAGTTGTTTTCTCGCTATCCAGACATAAGAATCCAAATGCCATAATGTAATTTCCTGTCCATAATATTTCATTTATTTTGAAGTGGACTGCTGATGCATATGGAGTCTTCGCTGCTAGCACGCGTAGCTAATTGTCGATAGACTTAATAAATAAATAAAGTTTGATGGTCGTGAATTTAGGGACCATCTCTAAAGTGCACTGTACACGTTTCTATCTTCAATAGTATTTAACAGTTTATTTGAATAAATATAAAACATCTAAAAAAGTGTGCATTAAAGTTGACAACCACGAACACTTTACAGTTGGTTTGGTGACTGTTTGTTGACTTTAAGTTATTCCATTTTAATGCTGTTTAAAGTAGAAACGTATTTGGAGTACTTTAAAGACGGTACCTAATTCACTGCGCTATCAAATGATCAATTATTGGCAAATCTGTTTCATCTTGAGCGAGTCCCTGATCTAAGTAAAATCTCATTTGTTCATCCATGCTAATTTGCTAAATATGTCTAAAATGTATGTTTTATTGAGTCACGTAAGCTTTAATCACATCACAAGAATACAACTTTTGTTATGTCGAGATCACGAGAAAACAAGCTGCTGTTTTCTTGAGATAACGAGAAATTAAGTAGTGATCACGAGAACACAAGCAAGCAAAAATAAATATAGAACACGACCTCTCTCGGCTTCAAACTAACGTTACCAAATTACTAATTGAGCAGCTCAACAACTGAGGTAATGTAATGAATCTACCTGTTAATACAAAAAACTGTCGTCTTCGCCCTTCAAAGAGTGGACACAGAATGTTAGAGATGCTGCGGAGCGGGCGGGAAATCACGAAGTGGATTACCAGAAACAGTGGATCTTTAGACGAGCGGTAACAGAACACTTTGACTGGGGTTGGCGAGAGGGGCACCTCAGCCGATTAGGGCAGAAGGGCAGTTGCTCTAGCCACCGGGCCACCCCCCTGTGCACGGCCCTGATTATTAACAACATTAGTGAATGCTGTAGTGCTGCAAGTAAACAAAACAAAGCTCTGCACTAAAAACAAGGAATAAACTTTCTTCAAATGTATTGGAAATATGCATGAAACAAATATCTAAAATTTTAATGAAAACTGCTTAAGCAAGACCTGAATTTTACTGTCAACTTGTTTTATCATGCAGAGCATGATCATGCGTGATAAAGCGTGATCTGTTAGAATTTATTTTAGGCACTTATTTAATGAGACATATTAAAGTGCATTATTATCACAAAAGCACATTAAAATATGCCCAGGCGTGAACTTCTATCCTCAGGGGTTTCCTTTGCCCTTCCTGGACACAAACTCTCAGATATGTGCTAAACTCTGATTTTCTGTCTGGTCTCACCCAGAGAGTTTGCAGACATTTCCATTTTCCTGAAGTGTGCATGTGTGCGCTCACATTTGAAATGTACCCAGATTTGGTGGGTGTTAATGTCAAACCCTGAGCAGCACTACATTATATTATGTTTTGTTTAACACAAATTTTAAGTTTGAGGTTGTTTTATGTGTTGAATCTTCTCTGGGGGGCTGTGAGGGGATGAACCCTACACAATTGGGCGCACACGCCGAAAAGTGACTGACCTAGAAAGACTGCAGAGAACCACTAACTTAGAGGACTTGACTCAAAAATGTACATGGCATTTAGGGACCGTTTGGTATTTATGGAAGGGGCCACCGGAGGAAAATAGGGGAGGGTCATGTCTTTTTTCTTTGTTGTGGGGGGGGGGGGGGTCATCCAACTTTTTTGTCTATGAGGAAGGGTCACTCAACTTTTGTATTCATGAAAACATCAAAATTTCAAAGTGGCTTGTTCAGTGCCAGGGGCGGTTCTATATCCTTTTTAGGGTGGCTCCAGCTACCCTGTCTGTCATCTTAGCCCCCCTAAAATATTTAATATTTCTACCAAACTATCAAATTCAATTTATTTGAAGATAATAATTAAAAGAACGCAAAATTCAGGACAGATGAAAAAGAATTACGAGTTTATGAAGCATTTGATTAGTTTTGCTTTTCTGTGCATGCGTCGTAACCGCCAGTGGCGTAAAGTCAGAGTGGAGGAGCGCGTGAGCGCATGTGCTGTACACGTCACACAGAGGCAGCTGCAAACTTAAAATCATTGTTTCATAAAATATCCAGCATAACCAGGAGAACCAGGCGACTCGGGTGAACCAGGAGAACCAGGCGACTCGGGTGAACCAGGAGAACCAGGCGACTCGGGTGAACCAGGTGAACCAGGCGACTCAGGTGATCTAGGTGAACCAGGCGATTCGGGAGAACCAGGCGACTCGTGTGAACCAGGTGAACCAGGCGACTCGGGTGAACCATGTAAAACAGGCGACTCGGGTGAACCAGGTGAAACAAGCGACTCGAACCAGTACAGAAAGCAATAAATTATCCGGGAGGGTCATGCAGTTTTTAATTTTGGAGGGTCACAGGAAATTTTTTAGCAGGCGAAGGGAGGGTCATGTCTTTTTTGTCAACAGATCTCAAAATCCCTCTGGTGGCCCCTCAAATAAATAACGAACAGTCCCTTACTTGATTCTGCTAACAATATGGTATTTCTGAATGCCCTCTGGGCAGTTTAAAAGCAAAAGTATTTGATGAACATATAAAACGTCCCGAGAGCATTTGGTTAATATTATCTCATTATGAGGTGGCGTAAGCAGAGCTCTTCTTATCTTAACATACATTTTCCCTTACACACAAATATATATGTATGTTTTATGTTATTTTACTTACCGTCTCCATGTGGGTTTTTCAGGAGGTTTCCAGGCATTTTTGAGTTTTGCTTTTCCTGTACAATTTAAAAGAGAAAAAGGTCATATGGAACATTAGCTGGGTTTCCATCCAAACATAAAGCAAATCTTTTAAAAATTAGCAAAAAATAAAAACAAACAAATGTGAAATAGGTGCATTTCCATCAAGGTGTTTGAGCGAATGACGGTGGTATTGGTAATCTAGTAACCAACAGTAAACAAAACAAGGCAAATGCCCAACAGTAAACAAAACAAGGCACGCTTAAAGGCGGAGTCCACGATGTTTGAAAAACGCGTTGGAAAAGGAGACGGGCCGACTACCAAAACACACTTATAGCCAATCAAATCAAATCAAATGCCGGGTTGCATATGTGTGGGGCGGGTCTATCAACAGAAGGTCCAGATTCTATTGGGGTAGAGGCGTGTTTGTTTGGGTGATTTCAAATATCAACATGGCTTTCAAACATCGTGGACTCCGCCTTTAAGGGGGTTGCACACTGAACGTGCAGCTCAGCGCCACGTCACGTCAGGTTGAGTTGCGTCTAGGACAACTTGGAGGTATTGTAGTCAGACAGCATCTACTTCAAAATGCAAAATATACGTTAGCAGCCAATGCTAGTCGTTAATGATTTGGGACAAATATAATGTTAATTAATGCTAAACTATGTGAGTGGCGCTCTATGGCGCGATGTGGAATGAGCAACTTCCTGAGTCGTAGCTGGACGCCGCAGACAGGCACCACCTGTCGCCGCTGGTGTGCGTACACTTATATAAAACGATGTGTTTGATTTTATTAGAACGGCGCTGAGCTGCGCGTCCCGTGTGCGACCCCCTTTAGAAAATGGAGACAGGACTGCATGTAGTCACGATGGGGCAAGTTATTCATTTTTTAGGAGTGCAGCTTGTAATTGCCAGACTGAATGATTTTAACAGAAAAAGAAATGCAGAATTTTTAATGCAGCACGAGCATTACACCGGTGTCGACCAATCCACAATGTTGGTGATTTCAGTTTTGAAGTATCCTAAATATAGATTTTTTTCAAAACCTGACCCCTTTAATCTTATGCACCACCATCAGTAGTGTCACCAAAATGACTCTATTTGAAAATGTAATAAATGAATGTAAAGTTTGCAGTGCTATCTAAACACATCTTTCACACTAAATAAAAGCAATATTGATTCTTGTTTAATGTAAATGAGAGGCATGAACTCTAATAGCTGTGGAATATAGAGATTTAATTCTGCTATCCTTGAGGCAGATAAAGACAATCAATGACTGTCCCATGATGCATGGGACTGTACACACACTTAATGCAAATTAATCACAATCCACTCAATGGCTTAAATATAATGTGCAATACTTACCTACAGTGAGTTGAGCTTTTCAGGTGTCAGTAAAGCACTGCGTAGAGTATTTATTGGGTGCAAACTTCATAAAATCAAATATGGGATGTAACGTGAACTTTTGTACCAGTAACAGTGCTTGCCTTAGAGACAGGGGCGTGTTTCCCAAAAGCATCATTAGGCAAATATGGTCACAAGTTCCGTCATTTAATCATAGTTTAGGGTTTTTACTTGAAATATCGTGCAGACATTCACAAACTGCATTGCAAGCTTCTGTGGCTGTAAGTGTTGCTGTTTAGCTGTGGTTAGAAGTGTAGTTTGTTGTTACTATGACATGTAGACTGGCATTAATCATGTTTTTGAACAAAATAAGCATGCAACATGCAGTGCATTCTATATCTATCATTTTAAACATCATCACTTTTTAATCAGAGTATAGCATCAAGTCAATTAAACTCCTGCGATGTTTATCTGGGGGGCACTTCCCAAACAACCACATAGCTTACTGATTAACCACCATACAGTAGTTAAAGAAACAGAGTGCATATACCAGTGTTGCACATGTTACTTTAAAATAGTAATTAGTTATAGTTACTTTTCACAAATAGTAACTGAGTTAGTAACTGTGTTACATCATTATAAAAGTAACTAATTACCAGGGAAGGAAACTATTGTGTTACTTTTAAAAAAAGTTCAAGGCTGTGTCTCAATCTGCTCCAAAGGTTGTGAATCAGTATATCGTGTATGCAGGTTCGGGCATTGGTAAGGACCCTAGCTCAAACATCTCTCTGACTTAATTTTTAAAAACGTGTTTAAGTATATTGTGAAAAACACTTTGATTATTTTCATGCATAACTTTGGAGGAATATTACATTTAAATATTAAGTAGATTATGGTCCCTTACTGTCTAGCGATGTGTGTTTAGAATAAAACTAAAACAAACTTTTTTCTTTATAAAAGTTATGTTGCATTTCATGAAGTTTATTAAGTTGGCTCACACGATTTTGGGTTGAAAAGCTTCAGAAAAGGTCACGTGATGTCCAGTAAGGGAACATAAGGAACATCAATGCTTACTGGTTTTTGCATTGCATTGTGGGAATTTTTAAGGAATTTTTCCAGCCCAGTGGAAGGATTTTGCGATTGAGATCAGTGTTGCCAGACATAGGCTATGTTAATTGTTGTATTTGCACCATAATTTTTACCTCTGTATGATCAATTTTGAAAAAATCCCATAATATACTGTAATTTTTTAATTTTGACACTTCAAATGATGTGCATTGCAATCATAAGGCTTCTATACCCACTGATCAAGCTGTGGATCCTACGTCTACGTACGTCACAGTTTAATATACTTGTTACATTTTATGTCATGCATTCAATGCCTACATTATATTGAGACCGTGCCATTTTTGTATCCAATGATTTACTCCAATAATAAAAAAACAGGAATGCGTGTTACACACATCTTTCATCTCATCTCCTGTCATGTCTTCCCGGCCAATCAGGGTGGAGGATGACTCTCTTTCTCTCAAAGGCACAATGAAAAAAAAAGATTAATTCAATGAATAATTCAGCTGATGAATATGCTGCTGATGCTCAGTATGTTTGTGTTGCTTCATTTATCAGTAGAAGTTATGTTGAAGAAGCGTTGGTGATTCACGCCTGGACATCTCGAGCTTAGCTCCTGATTCAGTTAATAGATTAAGGACGATGATATAAACCACAATGTATTGGAGAATTTTTGCTTGTTTTGGTGCTCAGGCTTGAATTTGATATGTGTGCAATCATATTAGATGTTGATCAGTATTTATGTAACCAATACAAAGCTATAATGACACCAAAAAAGTACATACTGTACTGTATTGTCACAAAGCCACTGTCGTAGCAAACACATGGATGAAGAATTTATTTTATTTATGTGATGTTAAATCCCAGTGTTGGATATGATTCATAACTACTTTATAGTTTGTCAGTTATGATGAACAAAATGTTTTATGACATGCAATGTGCCATGCGCTAAATGCTTAAAATAGGGCCCAAACTAAATAATGTTGTCTTTCAAATAATTATACACACTAAAAAAAATGATTCATTGAATTTAATATTTTTTTTTTTAAGGTAAGTGGTTGCAGTCAATTTATTTAAGCTACATTTAAACAAAAGTTTTATATTTTATTTTACTTTACGAACCTTTTTGTTTAAATGTAGCTTAAATAAATTAATTGCAACCACTTACCTTAAAAAAATATTAAATTCAATGAATCAGTGCAGCATATAGAGGTAATTAGTGGTTAATGCACAGAGATATTTATCCCGGGTTAAATAAAAGTTAAAGTACCCCTGTAGTCGATAATTTTTTTTTGAGTGTCAAAACAGCATATGCAAAGGTTTTTTAATAATTTCGCCATGCATTAAAATGGCTTGAATGTAACTCTACAACCTTACCTCATTTAGTATGCAAATCTATAAATACAGTGAATAACTCAACTGGCTCGGACCATAGACATTTATGTACATAGATGCTGCATTCTGCAGATCCAGACACGTAGCTGACGGTTTCATGATGCGCACATGAGTTATACAAAATATTTTTCTCTGCTGATGTTTACCGGTTAAAGCACACACATGTACATGAAGCAGCTGTGCTGTGATCATTTCTGTGCCGAGTCTATGCGGCACCCATAAATAATCGAGCTACTGATCCACTCGTTCTGTGTTAATGTGATTGTTTACACTCAGCAATTGTGTTGAATAATAAATTTGCAGTAAAGCATATTTAAAATACCACATAGACATATAGACAATAAAACTTGATTTTCAACACAGGGGGACTTTATTAGGCTGTACTGAAAGCACAAAATAATTTCAATTAATTCCCCACATTTTTTATTTTTCAATCAGAGATAAGTTTATGCATTTGTATATGCATTTAAATCTTAAAAAATAAGCAAAGGCTTTGCTTTTTCAGCAAGGTTTGGTTTCTGTAATTTGTACTATTTATTTGTAAAAAGCAAAGTTCTGACCATTATTGAATCACATATTATGGTTTTGGAGGTATGGTGACAGAACTTCCAGTGACTCATATTCCATAGGAGCCTTGCCAGTTTTTATTGTCTTGACCACCATGTTCAAAAGAGATGAAGCGTAGACCAGGACCATAACCTTTAAACGTGTGTGTCACCTATGAAAGAAGAAATAAAAGTGTGGTTATATTCAGTGTCCATGAACTTAAACTATACACAAGTTTGGGGGTGCTACTGTAAAAAGAATGTCGTTGCGCAGGGACAACATGTGCTAGTGATAGATAAATGAAGCACTGAGACTCTTGACTGTATCGAAGTAAGATTCAACACTTCAAGTGTCGAAAACAGAGCCATCTGTTGGTCAATAAAACATAAACCTGCTGTAGGTCCATCGGACAAAGCAACCAGCTGATCAAATTCAGATGAATTTTAAGGGATGCACCGAAATAAAAAATTCTTGGCCGAAGCCGAATAAAATGAAAAACTCAGCCGATGGCCGAATACTGAAAAAAATTCTAATTGTTCTGTCCATTTTTCTCACCAAGTTACATTTTCAGAATGTCGTTCTTACTATATTTGTTTCACTTTATAACCATTATTTTTGTAACATTCCAGCAGTCATTATAGGGCTTTTTTACACCTGGTCACTTCTCTGATCAGATAGCTATAGACGGTTTCATCGGACGCACGTGATACACGTCTGGATCCGAACCTTACTTCCGGTTTCGTTTTTTTTAATGGTCTGACTAGTTGCTAAACTGATCTCTTGAACAAATGCCTCGTCGAAAATAACCAATGTTTTGGTTTCCTAAGTAATCTATGTGTTGTTTTTTTTTGCTTGTTATATTTATAAACTACTGTTGTTATTTATTCTTAGCGGAGTTTACCGGAAGTACGTGCGGACCGCGACAGCACCTTGTTTATGTTGTTACTGCTGAAACGGTCTATAAAAAGACTTGTTAAAACTGTTCAATTTACATTTGACCACATAAATGAGTCTTGGCTAAATGGATAACCTGATATTTTATTTCCGCACAAAACGCAAAAAACCTATTCATTACTCTGCCTTAAAAAACTTGCAACAATGCTTATACTGTATAACACTGTTGAGGAGCGAACGCGCGCCTGTGTGCACGGTCAAACGCGAGCAAAGAGATAGAGAGACCGTGACAAGATTGACAGGAGATGACAGAGGAAAAATCACTCAACAAAACAGTCTAATAAAAAGCTTATTTCTAGGGATGTAAC
Organism: Misgurnus anguillicaudatus; assembly: GCF_027580225.2. Taxonomy (NCBI): domain Eukaryota; kingdom Metazoa; phylum Chordata; class Actinopteri; order Cypriniformes; family Cobitidae; genus Misgurnus; species Misgurnus anguillicaudatus. The sequence continues at coordinate 15,975 of NW_027395292.1, forward strand.
GATTCAATCACGATTCAATCGCGGTCCTCATTAAAAATGCCTGTCTGAAATCGATTCTGAATCGCAAGGCTGCGATTCTTTGTTTTATGCACAGCTTGTGCCTGTATTACGGCATTTGGTCAGTAGGAAGTCCTTATCAATCTAAAATCATTATGAGTCGGAGTCGTTTATAACGTGCATTTATAAAAGCAACACTCGTTAAACAAAATCATTCAAAATATTCTTTATTATCATGAAAATACCTGAAACAATTTGAAGAACAGCGTATAAATATTCATGTGTAGACATTTCCTGGAATAGCGTTTGTAATGCTACTTCTTGTGTGGCACAAAGGCAGTTTCTGCACGGGAGCGCCCTCTGGCGTTCGGATGTGCCGGGATTCCACCGTAATTCATTCAAATTCATTCATTGAGAAAACGCGCATTTGCACGATGAATCGTTACACCCCTACTTATTTCTCATTTAATAAAAGTGTGTTTGTTATTGTAGGACTTTACTGGTTCTATGAAGTTTTTATTACATACTGCTGAAGCTGTTCATTGTCTATATAACATGAGATGAAGAGCTAAAGTCTCTCATTCTTCGTGCTTGTGCATTCAGTAGACAAATACTAATCACCAGTATTTTTTCATATGCTGCATGGTGTTCAGGCAGAATAATTTTGGTTGCCGAACATTCAGTGCATCCCTAATTTTAATGTTATATTATTTGTACAAATAAAGCAGTACAACCAATTAGTTTAATGTAAATGAGTTTACTAACCCAGGTGAAAAAGTAGTACACTTACATAATGTACTTAAAGTGCTTTATTTTCACACACTAATTTTGTACTTAATATACTAAAAAAACATCTTTAGTACTTCTTAAAATGTTCTTAAGATTATCTAAGTGTACTTTACTGTGCTATTTTGAGACACCATGAATATGAACTAAAATGCACTTTTAACATACTGGGCCCTATTTTAACGATCTAATCGCATTGTCTAAAGCGCACAGCGCAACGTCTAAATGGACGTGTCCGAATCCGCTTTTGCTAATTTAACGACGGGAAAAATCGTTTTTGCGCCGAGCGCATGGTCGAAAAGGGTTGGTCCTATTGTAATGGGAGTATTTTGGGCGTAACGTGCAGTAAACCAATGAGAGTCACAGCTCTCATTCCCTTTAAAAGCAAGTTGCGCTGGCGCTATGTCTAATCCCTATTTAGATGACGGACTTTGTAAACTGAAAAACTAAGCGGAGGAAGAAGATCCCCAGTTTAAGATTAATGTTAAATAATTGTGTTGTTTTTCACTTGTATTGAAATTGTTATTTTTTTATTAAAACCTTTAAAACCCGTTTTCTTTTAGTCATGGAAGTAAAAAGCAGGCTTGTAATTGCTTTAAATGTATGGCTATCCAATATCATCAAAAAATAATTTACAAGTATGTAAGATAAGGTTTGTACTCTAAAAATACTTTATTTGTAACAAACAGGAGATAAAGAAATTACAAACGGCTCTCCTCACGTTTCAGCACTTTGGGCAGCGTTTTTTTTTAGCAAAGAGTTTTTTTAAGCATTACTTACAAATGTTTCTCATCTCGCCATATCCACAGGTACATCATATACAATAAATCCGTGAGGTAGCATTAAAAAAAACATTTAAAAACAGACGCATTTGTTTAAAGCAAAGCATTTATTTACTTATCAGGCTGCAGGTAAAGCAGCTCTTTGCGCCTTCTAACGTCTCATAATCAGTCCTCATTTATAAATATGTCCAAGAGACTCAATAATAATCTCTTAAATTCAATCCTTTAATCTTTCATATTTTAAAGCATTTTTGTGCTGCTGTGCATTTATGTACTTTGTGATAAGCAAACCCGCGTTGTCCTCCCGTTTATAGGCGCATATTACTAATGCGCTCTTTAAATAACATAAAACACATTGCGCCATTGACTTTAGACTTTAGACCAGGTTTTTGTTGGTCAATGGCGTAGTCTATTTTAGTTGCCTCAAAATAGCAACACGCCAACAATGCGCCTGAACACACCTCGTTTTTCAGACCAGAACGCCCATGGGCGCAAAGGGGGCGCAAATGCATTTGCTATTTAAACAACGCGGCGCTAAACGTGAAAATTAGGGTGGAAACTAGCGAAAGACACTTGCGTCGCGCATTGCGCTGCATTGCGCCGGGTGTAAGATAGAGCCCACTATCTCTGTATTAAAAATTTTATTTAGTTAACACTTGTATTAAACGTGAACTCAACTTTTATACAAAGATGGGTTCAAGTTTACTACAAGTGGTACCTAAATACATTTTTAATACATTTTTAGCACATTTTAGTTCGTATTTGTGGTGTCTCAAAATAGCACAGTGAAGTGAATTTAGATGAGCTTAAAAACATCTTAAGAAGTACTAAAGATGAATTTTAAGTATTTTAAGTACAAAATTAGTGTGCGAAAATAAAGCACTTTAAGTACACTATGGAAGTGTACTACTTTTTCACCTGGGAACTCACTACATTCCAGTATAAGTTCATATTTATTTCAATGATCTGATATTGTACAGAATAATGTTCATATGCACATAATCACACAATTATACTGTATGTACATACAATACTATCTATAATGTATTATGTTGGACAAAAATGTAAATTAGGCAAAAAACTCATAAAGCTTCTGGGTTTTGATCATCAGGAAGGCATCATTTCTCAAAACTGTTTGTATATCTGTATATCTGATCCTCGTTTACATTTTTATATTTCAAAATATATGTATGCATTATGTATAAGACCTATATGCATCAATGTGCACGTGCACATACGCGCATACACGCTTATTTGCATACAATCTTTAAATGCCCAATCCTAAATGGCTAAATGATTAAATGTCCAATCCCTAAATCCCCAATCCTAAATCCTCAATAGCTAAATGACCAATTGCCCAATACTAAATACAAAATTTATTTTCGACTTTTAGTTTTTTAAATTTAGACGTTAGTTTTTGTTTAAGACTTTTAGTTTTAGACTTTTAGTTTACAATCTGACCCGAAAATCCCTCCATATTAGTTGACCTGATTTGCTTTCTTGTTCTTGGTTTTATTGTGAACAATTAATTCGTCCAGATTTTACCTGTGTCCAAGTGGTTTCAGCGTGCACAGTCACATCAGCCGGCTTAAATGTAGCAATGACCTTTCGATTTTCATTGAGCAGTGACACAGTAAGCCTATAAACGCCCCCACAGTCATCTCGAGAGCTGTACCTAAACACAGACATACAAAGAAATGATTTCCTATACACTAAAGGAAGACAATAGTGAAGTAGATGCTAAAGACTCACCAGTCCTTCACAGTCACTTCAGGCGCAGAATCTAAATATGCAGCATCATAACCACTTTGCAGCAGAATGATCACTTGTTTTTTAAGACACAGCCTGGAAAATTGTACAGAAATGAACATTGAGACCCAAAGACACCCAGAGTATGATCATAAACTCACATTCACACATTATTATTGTTGTCTATTCCTGTAGTGACGAATAATTTTCTCTTACTGAAATGAGGTGCAGAAGTATGAAGCCACTGCATCATCTGGCATCCGTTCAACTCTCCATTTGTCTCCACCGTTCTTCGTCAACTCCCAGTAATTAAAACCCTCTTAAAAACACATGAGATCAAAGCTGTTTATAGACTAAGATGGCTACATGTTACTGGCCAATGACATTGTCTATATATTATCTAAAACTATTTTAACACGACTCTTAAATACAGTATGGAATTACTTACAAAAAGATATTTGTAAAAATGTGTCATCACTACAGGACCTTATAAATAAAAAGGCAACTGTACACTGTCAGAAAAAATGTCAAAATATACCCAAGCTGTCACTGGGGCAGTACTGTACCCTTTAAAATGCTCCTGATATGCACCATTAAGATTTAGTTGGTACTAATATATAACTTTGAGGTACTTATTGGAACTTTTTAAGTTAAAAGCTGTACTTTTTGAAAGGGTACATGAGAATATGAGAAGTTCAGATAAAACCCCTCAAGTGTGTCTGACATGTTTTCTTGTATATTGGCTCTTATGTTTAGGTTTAGTCATTTCACTTTAACAATGAAAAGATAATTAGTCAGTAATTGAAAAAAAAACCACTTTTATGCTGATGATATTATTTATACATTTGCTCCATCTACAGGTGGTGGAAAAGCTTCGGTTTGCATTTCATTCATTGGAAGATGCTCTGGGCCGGGTTTCCCGATAACGATTGAACCTCGCACTTAAGAGCGCTTTCTACGAGCTACCTAACGAACATTCGTTGTTCATTTACGTGAGTTTCCCAAAGATGCTCGTTAAACGATCATTCGCATCTGGGTTTTAAGTGCTACTTACGAGTCGCTATCCATTTGTCAAGTGCTGAAATGTCACCAATAGAATGATTCGAATTTGTAGCAGAAGCTTGTTTAGGCTAATGATCTTCAGCCGATGTGCACTAATATTTTTAATAATATATTTTCATTATTGTTCAATGATTTTTTAAAATGTTTTAATAATTTATTAAATATTATTTTCCGTATTTAGTTAGGACTCGTCCCACTGCGAAATGCCTTCTGCGTTTCTATTATAGTTTAGATTATTATTATTATTTGTTGTTTATTATCTATGTTTATTTATTATTATGGATTATTGCATTGTACCGTAAATATTTATTTGGCTTCTTTAATTAGATGCCATTTCCCTTCAAAACAATGTTTAGATGAATTATAGCAGCAATCGGTATAAACCATTTATCACTTTGCTATACCAACTTTTACCATAATACAAAAAACGTTTACCAACTTGTACAAAATACCTTTTCCTTCTTTATTAATTTATGTTTAGTCATTTAAATTTGAATTTTAAATATATTATATTATATATTTAATATAAAATAAACAAAGAAGAACCCAATAAATAAATAAACATTTAAAACATTACATTATCGTCATTGCAGGAGTGCAATTTGCTGGTTGTCCTGTAGGTGACCTTGTAACTCTGTTGTCTTAGATGCACTTATGAATGAACGATTACTCCAGAGCACTCGTAGATCTACGATGATTTTCAAGTGCAACTTAAGTTACGAAGCTTTTGGGAAACAGCCCGTAATTCTAAAATGATTCGTACGATCGTTTTTACGATCTACTTAGCCTTACGATGCTTTTGGGAAACCCGGCCCTGGTTAGTTAAAATTTACAGAAAAGCAGGGCTGGACTGGGACAAAAATTCGGCCCTGGCATTTTGGCCCAAACCGGCCCACACTACATATATTTACAAATACCACCCATCTTTGCACGCCTTTAAGCAATAGCAACTCCAATTCCATAAAAGCACTAAGCCCAATTAATAGCAGGTAGAAAAGAGTGAGAGTTGACACAACAAACACTTCTAGAACGTGTTATTTATTAATGCAGTAAAACTGTAGCCTATAATCCACATGAATCCTTAAACAAGCTTCATCCTTCAAACATTTGTAAACATTTTTGTTAGGTCCTAAAAACACTATTCACTACACACCGTAGCCTATAATAAATAATGAACACAACAAAAATATTCCTATCTGATTAACTGTCATATTATATGTTGATTACAGTTTTTCTGAATTGCTAAAACACTAAACCCCAATCTCTGAACCAAATTCATAGCGGCCTAAACACATTCGTCATGCACTCTTTTGGCTAAACTCTAAACAAACTTCTGAGTAAAACACACATTTTACACTGCAATGAACTTGTTTTATAAATGCTAAACACAGGCAGGCTGCTAAAGATGAACACAACTACAACTCAGTTGTCATCAAGCAAACACAACAACTCAAAATTGTACACGCTTTTTTCTAATGGTATTCTTTACCAATTGTGTGGATTGTAAACAGTCTGAGAGGCAGATGAAGAGTACCCTATGATGAAGAACAGGACACCAGAGATGGTGCAATTGGCAAAATTTGCCATTGAATTGCTGACTTTTAACAAAATACAAGTGCTGCTTACAGTAATATTAAAAACTGATTATTACTTGCAGTACTTACAGGAAAGTATTCACTACTACATTCACTGAACTAAACTTGTGTGATTACAGTAATAGAGCTTTTTAACATTATCTGTCAATTGTGTTGTTATATACAATAAACATATATTTTGTCTGTAAGCAGATGTCCTGGATTGTTTGATTTTGCTTGAAGAGAAATGACACGTTTTGAAACAGACAATCAACGAAAAATCTACGAATCAGATACACTCTCGTAGTCACTAACACAGTCTCACCCCATGTCGTCAATATTTGACGACACCTGACCATTCGTCAATATGTGACGCGGAGGGTATACCTTTCGCGTCAGTTTTTGACGAACTGGGGACTTCAATACTATTACGTCCGTTGCATTCTCTTCTCCTATTTTCTTACCATTTTCGCGTCGGTTTAGGGTTAGATTACGCAAAATTAAACAGTGTACGCGAAATTAAACAGTGTACGCGAAATTAAACAGTTTTCACCTGGCGTTGGGGTTAGAAACAGTTGTCACCTGGCGTTGGGGTTAGAGTTAGGTTTGGGTAGGGATGTCATTATGTAAATCTAACCCTAAACCGACGCGAAAATTGTAAGAAAATAGGAGAAGAGAATGCAACGGACGTAATAGTATTGAAGTCCCCAGTTCGTCTGGGTTGTAGTCACAGAGCAAAGAGTGCAATTATTTTGTTGCAGCTTTATCACCATAATTGTGTGTTTTTGACTTGGTTTTATCAAGGGGTATCTATCTAAACTTGTGTTTTGAAAGCAGTTCTGCTTACCGCAACTCACTTCTCCCTCGTCTCTCTCTCCCTCTCCTCACTGACATTTTGCGTGCTGGTGCTGCCAGTGCCACGCGCCACCATCATCATCATCATCACCAGCGACGCGAGTTGAAGAAAACAGTTGTGTTATTTTCCAGCGTCTGCCTGAAGAGTCTGTTTCTTTTTGTCGCGCAGTTTTTCTGCACCTCCCTTGAGTTTTTTCTCCATCTCTCTCTCTCTATTTTGACACGTGAACTGACCGACGTTGCACGCTCGCTTGCACAGAGACCAAAGCGGTGATTGGGCCAGCTTTATGTCATTAAAAAAATAACCAATTGGCTGCTGCTTAAATGTGAGTGGGCCGGTCTATTTAGGGTAAAAAAAGGACGATGACTGGGCTGGTCCGTCATTGGGCCAGCTTAATGTCGTTTAAAAAAAATAACCAATGGGCTGCTGCTTAAATGTCAGTGGGCAGGTGTTGTGTCGAACTCAGTTCCCCCTATGTTTCCCTTTAGTGTAGTGCTTTTATAGCGTTTTCATCACGTTACATTTAGAAAGATTAAAGATTTGAATTGGTTATACTAAAAAGGCATAATATCATGTATCAATTTATTAAATATTTCATACATTTGACAGTTTTCTATTAGGGTATTTCTTTTAAAATATAGCCTGTCTTTTTCTTTTTTTCCCTTTACTGGTTGTTTTAAAAATGTAATGTTTGCATACATAATTAAATAAATATTATACATATAATATGATTCATACTGTAAAAATGATTGACTTACCATTAAGAACAATACAGATACATTACAGAAATGCATACATATACATCTCAGTAGCCATTAAAACTTTAAATATATAAAAAATAAAACCTATAACGTGATAAAAACGCCATAAAAACACTACACTGAAGGGAAAAATAGGGGGAAAATAGGGGGAACATAGGGGGAACAGACTTCGACACAACACCGGTCTGTCTAGGAAAAAAAAGACGCTAACTGGGCTGCTCAGACAAAAATAGTATGAGATGGATCGGCCCAAAAAGTACGTCGGCCCACCGGGAAACTGCCCGGTCTGCCAGATGGCCAGTCCGCCCCTGCAGAAAAGTTTAGGGTTTTGGCAAGGTAGGCCTTTTGATCATTTTAGTATTTTTACATCTGATGGTAAAGTTATTGAAAGAGTACCTTTTTGGGCATTTGGATTGATGCTAAGCTTTTGTTTAATGTAAATATTGCTACTGTAATTGCTTGGCTTTTATTTTAGACTTTACTTTAAAGACCGAAAAGAAACTTGTAGAAGCTTCCTTTTTAACCGTGCTTGATTATGGTGATATATTATACATGTATGCGCCATCTTCTATGTCTTGATTCGGTATAGCATGCTTCACCACGTTTTATTACAAATGCAAAGTCCCGTACTCAACATTGTATTTTATATGAGATGGTGGGTGGGACATCATTAGCTATAAAACAGCACTAGTACATTTTTATTTATAATGCAATGTTAGGTAAACTTGTCTTTGCCTTACATACAAATATTTTTTTTATGTTACTTTACTTACTGTCTCCATGTGAGTTTTTCAGGAGGTTTATAAGCATTTTGGAGCTTGGATTTTCCTGTAGCAATTAAAAGAGAAAAAGGTCATATGGAGCAGTGTCATGTTTTATCTACACTGTAAAAGATGTTTATGCAAGTCAATTGAATTGAAGTTTTTGACTATATAGTTGGCATAACTTTTAATTTATTTATTTATTTTATTTTGAACATGTATTTCAGTTTAAAAACAGGTTGAAATAATTTTACTTAATTTGTTTACCAAAAACTTGGATTTTTATATTTTTTATAAGCTCTTTCCTCATGAGGACTTTTGTCCAAAATGATCCTTAATATAGACATTTTGCAAAACCTGACCCCTTTAATCTTATGCACCACCATAAGTAGTGTCACCGAAAATGACTCTCTATTTGAAAATTCAATAAATGAATGTAAAGTTTGCAGTGCTAAGCAATATTGATTTTTGTTTAATGTAAATTTAATTCTTCTTTCCTGCAGTAGAAATAGACAATCAATGACTGTCCCATAATCACAGTACACTCATTAAAACAATGACTAAAATATAAAATGTGCAATACTTACCTACAGTGAGTTGAGCTTTTCAGGTTTCAGTAAATTACTGCGTAGAGTATATATTGGGTGCAAACTTCCTGAAATCAAATATAGGATGTAATGTAAACGTAAATGTGACAGGGGCATGTCTAAAAGTAGGATGGACCTCAATGCCTATGATTAAATTACATCATTTTACAATATAGTGGTTAAACATATTACCTTAAATTTTTTGAGTCATGGATCAAATCATTTTCCTGGTTGTTTCAATTATACCAGATGACGTATGTAGAGCGGCATCAATTGAAACGTAAACAATTTTTATCAGGTACATGTGCACACAGCTGAAAGCTATGCAACTAAACCGGTAGCTGTATATTGATATTGAAAAGCAACACAATTTAGTGACACTGTGACAACCACAGTACAATCAATATTGTCATATGATTTATTAATATCACATGACAATATGATATTAATAAATACCACTTACCATTTATAAGTTAATTGTACTTCGTTGGCAACGATGCCTAGCAGGTTGGTCCTATAAAACTCTGTGGCTATCATGTCTTGCCTTATCCAAATATCCGTCTTGCACTGCAAAAAATGACTTTCAAGAAAAAAAATGTTTTCAGTAAAAATAACTAAAAATTCTTAAATGAAGATGCTTTTTCTTGATGAGCAAAATGACCCAAGAAAATAACTTAAAATAACCAAAAATATCAAATTTAAGTGATTTTATGTATAAAACAAGCAAAACAATCTGCCAATGGGGTAAGCAAATTTTTCTTAAATGTTTCTTGAATTTAGTGTTTAAGAAAAATGTTCTTGATTTTTTTGCTTAGAATCTAAGTATAGAATACTTTTCTTGAAAATCATTTTTTGCAGTGTGGATATGAAAATGTTTCGCTGCAAAAGTTGCGCTTTTTTAATAAAGTTGCATTCAAAACTACTTAGAACACTATCTAGGGCTGCATTGAAAAGTAACGTTGGGTCTGCTCCCGCGTTTGATAAACAAAACTGCTTCGTCATAGTCTTGCTGCCCCCTCCCCTTTCTGTGATTGATTCCCTATTTCAGGGGCAAAATTGGTCCATAGTTTCCATGCAAGACTTGCAGCATGAATAAATTTGCGCGCAAGGCAGCATGGGGAAACCCGGCGTGAAGCACACTGTGAAGGGACTTATTTTGCAATAACAACCTGCTGCCTGCATATTATTTCACTTATTACAAATCTTTTTTAAGTAACGTAAGGAGCATTAAACATTTTGAAAGGATACAAACCTTCCGTGAGGAAACCATGTTTACTTTTGGTTTTAAGATGTTCAAATGTCACAAACTCTATTTGATTTAATAATTTGTAACTATAATGTCGGATATGTTATTAATAGACATTTATATTTAATTTTGTGTAATATTAAGCTTTAAAATGATTTGCAGCATCAGGGTTTTTAGTTTTGAGGGATAGTTATCTGAAAACAACGAACCTTGCTATGTCGCGACTGGCCAATCAGAATCTAGCATTTTAGAGAGCCGTGTAATAAGAAATGGTCAATGTAACAATAAGATAAACACAAACAGTCAATATCTGATCAATATGAATTATCACCTTACCATGACAAATAACTACACAGATTTCTTATAGAAGGGTGTCTGCAAAAACACACACACTGATGAATGTCCAAAACAAAAAGTTTAAAACGAGTCAACAGCAGCAAGCAAGGTGTATTGCTTGAGTGCCTGTCTGACAAAATCAGCCAAAGTTTGATGGCACAGATCGCCATCTCCCAAGCCAAGGACTAAAGGGAATGATTTTGTCACCTCAGCCTTTCAGAAAAATGCAACCATGTTGGTCCCAACCTGTTGAAAACAGACAAAACACTTGTTAAAATGCAAGAAAAGACTCTAAATGCTTGATGCAGCATTATTATACAAATTTCATAAACACAAATGTACCATCTAGTTTTAATTGTCATGAAATGTATAAATTTCTGTGTTTTATTTCAGTAACCTGGCAATTTGCCCTTTATTAACACTCTAAAAATATTTAACCTCGGGCTGGGTAACTATAGGACCACATTTCTGGGTGAAAATGACCCAAATAATGGATTGTTTTAACCCTGGGGTTATTGTTAATCAACCATGTTGAAACAACCCAGTTGGTTTCAAACAACCCATTATTTGGGTCATTTTCACCCAGAAATGTGTTCTGTCCTAACTTTACCCAGCACGGGGTTAAAAACAACCCAATATTTTTTAGAGTGCATGTCAATGACTCGGATTCACTATAATTTTCTGCCAGTAAGCTCAATGTTCAGATTTCACAACAACCTGCACACTTCCCCTTATAGTTAAACCACAAAAAATGACTTTCTTTCTTGTCCTATTTTAACGCTGGAGAACCCACGGGGTCAAATTTGTTCAATAGAATAAATGGGTTTTTGTATTTTCCTGGGTTCTCCAGGATTAAACATTTAATTCGCTTGATCAGATTTTTTTTGGTCTAACTTATTTTCTTAAGTATTGTGCTCATCAAGAAAATGTATCTTGATTTAAGAATTTTTAGATATTTGTACTTAAAACAAGGCAAAAATACTTATTATTATATGTAACAAATACAGGTCTCAACATTAAGGCTTGTGCCGGAGTCCCAAGTTAATGTTTTAGATGGGCAAGTGAGAGACAATTTACTTCCGAGTTTTAACTCTATTCCTAAAAAAAAAATCTTAGTATTTTTGCCTTGTTTTGAGTAAAAATACCTAAAAATTCTTAAATTAGGATGCTCTTTCTTGATGAGCAAAACAACCCAAGAAAATAAGTCTAGTTTTTAGACCAAAATTTATCAAATTTAAGTGAATTTGTGGATTAAACAAGCAAAAACAACCCAGTCTCACCCCATGGCGTCAATATTTGACGACACTTGACCATGCGTCAATATGTTGACGCGGAGGGTATACCTTTCGCGTCATTTTTTGACGAACTGGGGACTTCAATACTATTAAGTCCGTTGCATTCTCTTTCCTATTTTCTTACCATTTTCTACCATTTTCGCGTCGGTTTAGGGTTAGATTTACATAATGACATCCCTACCCAAACCTTTCCCTAACCCCAATGCCAGGCGACAACTGTTTAATTTCGCGTACCTAATAGTATTGAAGTCCCCAGTTCGTCAAAAAATGACGCGAAAGGTATACCCTCCGCGTCAACATATTGACGCATGGTCAAGTGTCGTCAAATATTGACGCCATGGGTGTGAGACCGTGTTAGCAAAAAATGGGTTAAGCAAAAAATCTTGAACTTTTTTCTTAAACACTTAATTCAAGAAAAATTCAAGAAAAATTTGCTTACCCTGTTGGCAGATTTTTTTGCTTGTTTAATCCACAAATTCACTTAAATTTGATACATTTTGTCCAAAAGCTAGACTTATTTTCTTAGGCCATTTTGCTCATCTTTATTTAAGCAAATTTTGTGGTAAGCAAATATATATAAACCTTACTTTTCTTCTTTAAAAAAAATCACGCTGCTAATATTAATTGTGAACATTGTCTTAAGGTGTTGAAGAAGAAAATGTATTTATGTGAGATGCATTGCCAGATTAGGGTATAAAAAGGGATTAACCACCATATTGACTATCTTTGTATTTAGAGGAGAAAATTAAATAAATTATAAAATTTGCAGGTTAAACTGAAATTAGTATATTTAGGTACTGCATCTTAGCATTTTAACTGGATATTTTCTCTCACGGCTTCACAACTAGCTCATTTTGTGGTAGAAGGAATGAGAGCGAATATGAGTTATAGAGCCAATATCAATGAATTCTTCAGTTTCTGAGAAAAGTCATCAAGATGAAGTGAAATCAAATCAAATCAAATATAGTTTAGATTGATGGGTATAGTTAAGGTAGAATACAAAATAAATCAATTGCTAAATAATTGACCAAATTGTTAACTAAAAAATATATTATTTTTGCAGGTGGAGGAGAAAAGCACCAATGAAGACATTCAAAAACTTTTCATTCTTAGTTAGGCCTACTTACATTTAGTTTGTTATTTACATTTATTGTTACTTGTAAACATGTTGTAAACATATGTATGGCATGTTTTAGAGCAAGAGAGATTCAGATCAGAATCACAAAATTTTTGCAGCAAATAAAAAATACATACTGATAACTTAGTCCAATGTATCCTGGGAGATACAACTCATAAAATCCTGAATATGTCAAATATTATTCCAAATTCCAACAAATATCTTTTACACAAGTCCAGATGATACAAATAATGTCATGAAATGATTTTTTGCTGATCGTTTCCACCCTTTCATGTTTCTCTGGGCAGTGATGAAATGTTATTTTTTTACTTAGAAATTCAGCAACAGGTATATTTTATAACAATGGGTGAAACATTTGCTTCCCCTGTTTCTTAGGGAAGAAACCAATCCCAGTTGACTTAAAGTGAACCAGAAAAGGAACTAGCCGAATGTGAACTCGGTCCTTTTGGTGTTCACAATAAAGTGAACTCAAAAGAGGACTCTGTTCTCTTTTTGGTCCTCTTTAGAACTGAAGTGATCTCAGACCCTTTCTTGTTCACATCACAACTTCATAAGAGTGCAGCAGTTGATTTTGATACAGTGTCAAAACGACATACGAAGCGGACCGGGACCTCATTGATTTCACATATCAAAAAGAAATCGAACCACAAAAGAACCCAAAAGCGCTATGTATATGTTGGCTTTGTTTCAAAATGACCCAACTACACTAATAAAATAACCCAATAAAATTACCCAACTGGCTCAACCAAAAACAACTCAAAGTTTTTTAGAGTTTAGATTTAATTGAGAGAGCATATTTATTGCCCATGAACAATAAAAAGTACATAGCCCTATACACAAACAATCAAATTTCTGAAAAAAAATATGGGTATACTTCATATCTCTAAATCTAAAATGACAGATGCCCAGTTAACATTACAATTATCAAGTATAAACAAGTTGTACAAGTAAGGAACAATGTATTGGCAGCAGGTTGTTATCGCAGAAATAAGCCACGACAGTTTCTTCAGGACAAGTGTCACGAGCACATTGGTTTAATCATTTGCAAAAATTAATGTCGGATATGTTATTTATAGACATTTATATTTAATTTTTGTGTAATATTAAACTGTAAATGTCAAAATGATTTGCAGCATCAGGGTTTTTAGTTTTGAGCGATAGTTATCTGAAAAGAACAAACCTTGCTATGTCGCGACTGGCCAATCAGAATCTAGCATTTTAGAGATTCGTGTAATAAGAAATGCTCAATGTAACAATAAGATCAACACAAACAGTCAACATTATGATCAACATGAATTATCACCTTAGCATGACAAATAACTACACAGATTTCTTATAGAAGGGGGTCTGCAAAAACACACACACTGATGGACACTGCTTGGAAAAATCAATGTCCAAAATAAAAACGTTTAAAACGAGTCAACAGCAGCAAGCAGGTTGTATTGCTTTAGTGCCGGTCAAAAACAAAAAAGGTTTGATGGCACAGATCCCAAGCCAAAGACCAAAGGGAATGATTTTGTCACCTCCGCCTCTCAGAAGAATGCAACCATGTTCGTCCCAACCTGTTGAAAACTGACAAAACACTTGGTAAAATGCAAGCAAAGACTTTAAATGCTTAATGCAGCATATTATTATACAAAACCAAACAATTTATATTTCATACACTCACCTGTACCATGTAGTTTAATTGTCATAAAATGTATTCATGTCAATGACTTGGATTCACTGTAATTTCAGATTTTGCCCGTAAGCCCATTTTCAGATTTCACAACAACCATACTTCCCTTATTAGTTACACTTACTTTCTAAGTATTTTGTCCCATTTAAAGTACAGTTATCTGAAAGTTCTTGATAAGCAAAATGACTTAAGAAAATAAGTATTTTAAAAATAAGACAACAAAAATCAAGTGACATTATGCATTTAAAACAATCTTGTTTTAAGCACAAATCAATGTAATTTAATTCAATTTTTTTCAACTTCTTTTCTTAGGTCATTTTGCTCATCAATCAAATACATCTTAATTTAAGAATTTTTAAATATTTGTACTAAAACCAAGACAAAAATAAGTAATAAAGTCTTTTTTTTTGCAGTGTAGCCAACGCTTAATTAGCATATATTATTATATGTAACGAATGGAGGGCTTGACATTAAAGCTTGTCCTAGACAAGTTTGATGCGTACATAAATATTTTTCTCTGCTGTTAACCGGTTAAAGCACACACATGTGTGCTGTGATCATTTCTGTGCCGAGTCTGTGCGGCACCCATAAATAATCGAGCTACTAATCCACTCGTTCAACTGTATAAATGTAATTGGTTGCAGAAAACACTCAGCAACTGTGTTGAATAATACATTTGCACATATTAAAAATACTACATAGACATATAAACAACAATAAAAACTTGATTTTCACCACAGGGAGACTTTATTAAGCTGCTGAAAGCAGAAAATAATTTCAATTAATTCCCCACATGTTTAATTTTCAATCAGAGATAAGTTTATGTATTTGTATTCTGATAAATCTTTAAAAAATAACCAAAGGCTTTGCTATTTCAGCAAGGTTATGGCAAAAAGCAAAGTGCTGACCAATCAGTAACATTATTGAATCACATATTAGGGTTTTGGGGGTATGGTGACAGAACTTCCAGTGACTCGTATTCCATAGCAGCCTTTCCAGTGTCTAGTGTCTTGACCACCATGTTCAAAAGAGATGAAGCGTAGACCAGGACCATAACCTGTAAACTTGTGTGTCACCTATGAAAGAAGAAATAAAAGTGTAGTTATATTCAATGTCCATGAACTTAAAACTATCCACAAGTTTCAGGGCACTACTGTAAAGAGAATGTCGTCACTCCGGGACAACATGTACTAGTGACTCCTGACTGTATCGCAGTATGATTCAACACTTCAAGTGTCGAAAACAGCGCCATCTGTTGGTTAATAAAACATAAACCTGTATCAGTCGCTTCTGGAAGAAGCTCCATCAGATGAAGCAACCAGCAGATAAAATTCAGATGGATTTTAATTAGGGATGCACCGAAAGAAAAATTCTTGGACTTTACTGTTTATGAAGTTTTTATTGCTGAAGCTCCTCATGGTCTATAAAATGAGATGAAGAGCTTAAGTCTCTCATTCTTCGTGCGTGTGCATTCAGCCGACAAATTAAGAGTTTAGTTGCAAAACAAGATAACTCCGTTTTTTAATTTTGATTGTGCATTCCAATTAATATCAATTCGACATTCATTCAGTGCATCCCTAATTTTAATGTTATGTTATTTGTACAAATAAAGCAGTACAACATGTGTAAATATAAGTAAATTAAATTAGTTTAATGTAAATGAGTTTACTAACTCACTACATTCCAGTATAAGTTCATATTTATTTCAATTATCTGATATTGTACAGAATAATGTTCACACGCACATAATCACAAAAGTATATGCACTGAAAAAAAAATGATTAATTGAATTTAATAAACTTTTTAATGGTAAGTGGTTGCAATCAATTTAATTAAGCTACATTTAAACAAAAGTTTTATATTTTATTTTACTTTACTAATCTTTTTTGTTTAAATGTAGCTTAAATAAATTGATTGCAACCACTTACCTTAAAAAATTGATTAAATTCAATGAATCATTTTTTTTCAGTGTGTACATACAATACTATCTATACAGTATTACGTGGGAAAAAAAATGTAAATACGGCAAAAAACTCATAAAGCTCTGGTGTTTGAACGTTTTACAGTGCACGTGACTGAGCAGAAAATAAAGCTTCGGCTGTGTCTTAAATAGCCTCCTGTACCCTTAAATAAGAAACTTGTGAATAGGTTTGATAATAAGGAAGCTATTCGTCTGATAGCTTCAAGTTACCTACTAATATTATAGAAACAGTCACACAAACATTAATTTACTTAAACTAAACCAATAGTTTTTTGTTAATGAAATAAAGGAAAATATCTGAACATTTAGGCATTTAACAGACACTTGTGTCCAAAGCAAGTTATAGAAGTCAAGGCTATACACTGAAAAAAATGATTCATTGAATTTACTCAATTTTTTAAGGTAAGTGGTTGCAATCAATTTATTTAAGCTACATTTAAACAAAAAAGATTAGTAAAGTAAAATAAAATATAAAACTTTTGTTTTACACTAACACATCTTGTTTGTTTTAAATTCAAATTCAATGAATGTTTGTTTTAAATTGTGTGTCACCTTTAAACGATGACTAATGAATGTCATTGACATATAAAATAGCGCATGTCAATGTTTAAATGCTTTTTGAGCAGCAAGACTGGCTCATATTTCCAAAAACCTCTAAGACAAGCAAAAATGCGTATGTCTGCTCAGACCAGGGGCCGGATTCACGAAAACGTTCTTAAGACAAAAAATAAGAAAGTTCTTAAGATAAATTATAAGAAGTTCGTAAGAATGTTCCTAAGTGCAATTCTCGAACATTTCTTAAGAAGTTCACAAATATTTTCTTAAGAATATCTTAAATGTGTGTCTTAAGAATAAAATGACAAGCTTTGGAATGAATGATACACTGCTAATGATGTAATAAACTTATTAATCTTTTGACTAACGTTACCTTGCGATCATTAACGCGATACAAACGAGTGATACATTAAGACTATGGGCCCTATTTTAACGATCTAAGCGCATTGTCTAAAGCGCACAGCGCAACGTCTAAATGGGCGTGTCCGAATCCACTTTTGCTAATTTAACGACGGGAAAAATCGTTTTTGCGCCGAGCGCATGGTCGAAAAGGGTTGGTCCTATTGTAATGGGAGTATTTTGGGCGTAACGTGCAGTAAACCAATGAGAGTCACAGCTCTCATTCCCTTTAAAAGCAAGTTGCGCTGGCGCTATGTCTAATCCCTATTTAGATGACGGACTTTGTAAACTGAAAAACTAAACGGAGGTAGAAGATCCCCAGTTTAAGATTAATGTTAAATAATTGTGTTGTTTTTCCCTTATATTGAAATTGTTCTTTTTTATTAAAACCTTTAAACCCCGTTTTCTTTTAGTCATGGAAGTAAAAAGCAGGCTTGTAATTACTTTAAATGTATGGCTATCCAATATCATCAAAAAATAATTTACAAGTATGTAAGATAAGGTTTGTACTCTAAAAATACTTTATTTGTAACAAACAGGAGATAAAGAAATTACAAACGGCTCTCCTCACGTTTCAGCACTTTGGACAGCGTTTTTTTTAGCAAAGAGTTTTTTTAAGCATTACTTACAAATGTTTCTCATCTCACCATATCCACAGGTACATCATATACAATAAATCCGTGAGGTAGCATTAAAAAAAAACATTTAAAAACAGACGCATTTGTTTAAAGCAAAGCATTTATTTACTTATCAGGCTGCAGGTAAAGCAGCTCTTTGCGCCTTCTAACGTCTCATAATCAGTCCTCATTTATAAATATGTCCAAGAGACTCAATAATAATCTCTTAAATTCATTCCTTTAATCTTTCATATTTAAAAGCATTTTTGTGCTGCTGCGCATTTTGTGATAAGCAAACCCGCGTTGTCCTCCCGTTTATAGGCGCATATTACTAATGCGCTCTTTAAATAACATAAAACATATTGCGCCATTGACTTTAGACTTTAGACCAGGTTTTTGTTGGTCAATGGCGTAGTCTATTTTAGTTGCCTCAAAATAGCAACGCGCCAACAATGCGCCTGAACACACCTCGTTTTTCAGACCAGAACGCCCATGGGCGCAAAGGGGGCGCAAATGCATTTGCTATTTAAACAACGCGGCGCTAAACGTGAAAATTAGGGTGGAAACTAGCGAAAGACACTTGCGTCGCGTAACAATTCTTTCGGCCATATTTTACCTGTGTCCAGTTGATACCCTCGGGCACAGTCACATCAGGCGGCTTAAATGTAGCAATGACAGCTCGACTTGCATTGAGCAGTGACACATTAAGCCTATAAACGCCCCCACAGTCAGGTCGACTGCTGTACCTAATCACAGACATGGAAAAGAAATGAGCTGCTATACATTAAATGAAGACAATACTGAACTAGATGATAAAGACTCACCAGTCCTTCACAGTCACTTCAGGCGTAGAATCTAAATATGCAGCATCATAACCGCTTTTCACCAGATCAATCACTTGTTTTTTTAGACACGGCCTGGAAAATTGTACAGAGATGAATATTGAGACACAAAGACACAACGGAGTATGATCATAAACTCACATTCACACATCATTATTGTTGTCTATTCTGAATAATTTTCTCTTACTTATGTGAGGTGCAGAAGTATGTAGCCACTGCATCATCTGGCGTCGGTTCAATATGCCATTGATCTCCACCGTTCTGTGTCAACTCCCAGTTATTATAACACGGTCTCACACCCATGGCGTCAATATTTGACGACACTTGACCATGCGTCAATATGTTGACGCGGAGGGTATACCTTTCGCGTCATTTTTTGACGAACTGGGGACTTCAATACTATTAGGTACGCGAAATTAAACAGTTGTCGCCTGGCATTGGGGTTAGGGAAAGGTTTGGGTAGGGATGTCATTATGTAAATCTAACCCTGAACCGACGCGAAAATGGTAGAAAATGGTAAGAAAATAGGAAAGAGAATGCAACGGACTTAATAGTATTGAAGTCCCCAGTTCGTCAAAAAATGACGCGAAAGGTATACCCTCCGCGTCAACATATTGACGCATGGTCAAGTGTCGTCAAATATTGACGCCATGGGTGTGAGACCGGGTTGGTTATTAAAACCCTCTTAAAAACACATGAGATAAAAGCTGTTTATATAGAAAGATGGCTACATGTTATTGGCCATAAAATGATATACATTGTCTATACTTTATGATATACTTGAATCTAAAACTATCTTAACACCACTCTTATATAATAATGTGCAGTATTGAGTTACTTGAGAGACTACAAACAATATTTGTAGTTTTAAAAATTAATTTGTCATCACTACAGGACCTTATAAACGAAAAAGGCAACTGTACACTGTCAGAAAAAATGTACCCAAGCTGTCACTGGGGCAGTACCCTTTAACATGTCCTGATTTAGGTACAGAACCTTTGACTTTGAACAAAATTGACATGCATGGCATTTACTGGATTCTGCCAACCAACTGGGTTACATTTTTCATAGTTCACTTTAGACATTCTACTAACTATAAATAACTTTGCAACTGCATGTCAACTAACTTTCACTAATTTGCAACTATATGTCAACTAACTGTCATTAGTGTATTAGTAGACTGTAAGTGTTAGGGTTAGGGAACAGGTTAGGGTTCGTGGAATAAGTTGAAATGCACCTGCAAAGATACTTATAGACAGTTGAATGTCTGTTGAGGGTTCATCATAATAAAGTGTTTAGTAAACAGTCTACTAATACTGTAAAGATTGGTAGTTGATAAGTAGTTACAAAGTTACTTATAATTAGTAAAATGTCTAAAATGGACTATCGAATAAAGTGTTACCACAAACGGATATTTCTGAATGTCCCGAGGCTGGGATTAAAGGGACACTTCACCCATTTGCATAAAGCTTTGTATAGTTAGAACCCAAGTCATGTTTTTGAATGTTTAAAATGTTTTATTCCTTGTACTTGTCATTGGTTTTATGTTTTTAAGTCTCTTATTAGTGTGTGCTATATAAAGTGTGCTTAGGATTTTTATTTGTGTGTACAGCACTTTGGGCAACATAGTTGCATGAAAATGTGCTTTATAAATAAATAAGTTGAAGTTTGAATGGTCATGCATCATTTCCTCAGTTGCCGCTGAGACAGGAGAAATACAGATTTCAGTGTTGCACTTCCTTCTTTCAATGATGTAACAATCATCATTTTGCATCATTGAAAGAAGGAAGTGCAATATCTTTGTCGAGGGAGTGAGACTACAAACACCCCTTTTCTCGCTCAAATAGGCAACAAATTCAAAATGTATGTTACATTTCGACTACAAACATGACACACTTTCAATAAAGATTAATGTTTCTACGGGTAAAATGCTCCTTTAAGCGGATTTGAAGTGAAAGTATTTGATAAACTTATAAAGCGTGCCGAGAGCATTCGGTTAATGATGAGGTGGCGTTAGCAGAGCTCTTCTTATCTAAACATACATTTTCCTTACACACAAATATATATATATATATATATATATATATATATATATATATATATATATATATATATATATATATATATATACTCTAAAAATGTGCTGTAATTTTGCAGCTGGTTGCCAGTAACTTACTGTAGAAGATAAGTCCAAAAATGTTTCGTGTTCATTTAACTTTAAACAAAATGTTGCCAGTAAATAACATAAATGTAAAATCTACAGTAAGTTACTGGCAGCTAGTTGCCAGTAATACTCATTAATACTGTAATTTCTACAGACATTTTTTACAGTGTTAATGTTATTTTACTTACCGTCTCCGTGTGAGTTTTTCAGGAGATTTAAAAGCATTTTGGAGTTTTGTTTTTCCTGTAGCAATTAAAAGAGAAAAAGGTCATAAAAAAATGCTTCGGTGCTGCGTTCAAGTTGAATAAAATTGGTTATAAGTCAGTTGGACTTTTAAGTTTTTGACTATTATATAGTTGGCATAACTTAAAAACAGGAAACTATTAACTTAATTTGTTTACCAAAAAAATGTTTTTATTTATAAGCTCTTTCCTCTTTTGACTTCTGTCCACGGTGTGGGTGATTTTAGTTTTTAAGTATCCTTAACATAGACATTCTGCAAAACCTGACTCCTTTAATCTTATGCACCATCATCAGTAGTGTCACCAAAAATGACTCTCTATTTGAAAATGTAATAAATGAATGTAAAGTTTGCAGTGCTATCTAAATAAAAGCAATAGTGATTCTTGTTTAATGTAAATGAGAGGCATGAACTCTATTAGCTGTGGACTATAAAGATTTAATTCTTTTATCCTGCTGCAGATAAAGACAATCAATGACTGCTCCATGATGAGACTGTACACACCCCTAATGCAAATTAATCACAGTACACTAATTAAAACAATGACTTATATAAAATGTTCAATATTTACCTACAGTGAGTCTTCAGGTGTCACAGGTGAGGTACTCTTCAGGTGTGAGGTTTAGTGCGGCACTACCTAGAGTATTTATTGGGTTCAAACTTCCTGAAATTGAACACTGCAGACTGAGATGGGATGTAACATGTGCAATCTTGTACCAGTAAGAGTTCTTGCCTTATAGGGGTGCGTTTTCCAAAAGCTTTGTTAGTCAACTATGGTCACAAGTTTAAACATTGTTCAGTGATTCGGGTGTTTTCTGAAACTAACATTCCTGCAGACATTCACAAACTGCATTCAAGCTTCTGCGGTTTTAACTGGTTTTTAGAAGTGTAGTTTCTTGTTATTCTTGATATCCATCATTTTAAATACACTGCTGAAAACAATCAAGGGAACACTTTTTAATCGGAGTATAGCATCGAGTCATTTCAACTTCTGGGATATTTATCTGGGATGCATTGTCCAAACAACCATGTAGCTTACAGATTAACCACCATAGTGCAATACATAGCTAGAGAAAATAACTATCTAGTCAAGACTGTTTCCCGAAAAGTCTTACGATGCAATGTACATCATTACAGCCGTAACCTGACATTAAATTAATTTGAACAGATTAATAAGTACTCTACCTCCCATGTGACATCATCAACTATATTGTTGAACCAACATGGTTCAAACAATGAATGTGCTAAGTTACGGGAAACGGTCTTGACTAGATAGTTAGTTTGCATTCGACTATACATTGTGTTTAACAATATTTGATGGTCTGTACATTTGGTATGTTTTTTAAGAAGTTACCATTGTGTTGAAGAGTTGAGCGTCTGCATAGGTCGAGAACATATTTGAGTAACTGAGCATTATCTTACATGCTGTTTCAATCAAAAGGCAATTTGGTTAAAGTGCTACGACTGCTGCAACCTGACAAGTGTTATTCATTAAAAAGTATAATTTTTGAAAGTTTTCAACAAGTATGAACTTAATTTTTATTAAAAGTAAATCCAACTCAATATAGTTTGTCCTCGAGTTCTTTACTAGTGTACCGTCATTAACATATCAGTTAATGGAAAGCTAATGTTAAAATGTAAAGTCTTCTAACCATTCACAGGCTATTCACATATATGAGATAGGAGCCATACATAAAACTTATTTTTTGATAATAATTTTATAATAAAACACTGTGTTTGGCAGACTGTATAACGCATTGATTAATATTTCACTAAGAATCACCTTCAAAGGGCAAATAACCCAATTAATGTCCAGGGGCGGAGTGGGACCGAAAAATCTACTGGGAAATTTCGTAGCCCACCGGCCCTCGTGGTCAAAAAATAATAATAATTGGGTCGAACATGCTCATAAACAGGAAGTAACACATAGAATAATGCGTGCATCTTTGAATATAACTATAAGAATATTTATTTTAAATATATTTTTTGTCATATAAAGTTTTGAGAGATAATAATGTTGTGAGGATATTTATTGCCATGTCAGACATTTATTGCCGTTGAATACTTACATATATAATATGGAAATCATATATACATAGAAGGAAATAAATAATGACATATACTGCAAAGTTACCATGCTAATTTGTATTTATGATATGTGGAGATAAATAATCCTTTGCAAATCTGCTGATTTGATCCGTTCATGTCCTGACCACCAGGATAGAGATTTTAAACATCCTTAATCCACACTTACTAGTCTATCAAATAACATCTAAAGTATATTGTTTATGTGATCATAGCGAATCACACAATCATTTTATACGCAGAAGCAGCGGTCAGCAGCTGCAGCGCACTCGGATCCAACGGCATACAAACTGCAATAAACAAGTGTTCGGCGGCTTTTTACATAAAAGACAGATAGGCTATGCCATTTGGGGAGGGGCTGCTCACTGATCCCCGTATTTTTGTAAATCCTGGACATGGTTGGACCTGCCAAATGGGTTGGACGTGCCGAACAGGTTGGACCTGCCGAACGGGTTGAGCACTTGAGCAGAGGGGCTGCACAGTTTGACCAGCAGGAAGCGGCCGCTTATATAACTTGCAATATATAACTATTATCAGACTGGCCCTCGTGGCCTCATGACGGTATCCAATGGCTTATAATCTGACTCCAATTTATAATTAATCAATACTCTTCTTATGCTGATCGCAGTTTATTCACTATTATTATATTTTAATTCTCTTAATTATTTAGAATGAATGACATTCATATATAGAGAATATGATGTTTCTCTGGAGGTGCTTAATGCAGTTTCATACAGCTGGGTGTAGAGGCATTTCTCCTTCTAACTTAAAGTCAGAGGTTTATCCAAACACACTATAAAAATATGAGGATCCATCTATGTTGAGATTGAATCATTCTTCCCTCCAATCTACATCGGTGGGTATTCATTATATTTTCAGTCAGGGTAATACCTAATCTACCCCCCTCTGCGATTTATAAAACATAATAAAAGACTTGACAAGGTTTAAAATGAATAGATGTTAACATTTTTTTTGCCAGGCAGGTTACACTTAAATCAATCATTTGGTTATTCAAATTCATCAACAATTAAAAGATCAGCATAGAAAAGAAATACCTGGCAACCAAAGACACACAAAGTGGTCTAGGAAGATTCTTGCTAAAGAATGCTTCCATGATGTTTATATATACACAGAGTGTCTGGTTACAGAATGCGTCCCCGAGTATTTTGGGCCACCTTTTATACACAGACAGGACAAAGAAATCATAACACTCCCACATTAGGATTTGGTTGGTCAAGCATCTGTAAACTAGATCTTCTAAGGAAGACACACCTCTAGCAAGAGTGCAGATTATGCTCTAAGTTCTTAAATTGGTTCACTTTATCTTAGAATAACAGAAATTAGACCTTTTTATACATCGCACCATGACCTTTAAAATGAAACCACACATGTAAATTAAATTGCAATCATATACATAATATCATATATATTCAGCAGATACCCAATGATGTGAGCCTGAAGGCTTGGGGGTCGAATGCATGTCAACAGCTCTGCCTGAGGGTCAAATGGCACCAACCGAAGTTTTATTGTTTAACAATGTCTGTCCATAAACAACCCAAAGTTAATTATTTAACATCTGGTACTACAAGTGTATCAGTGTATTTCAAATATGAATCTTTGAGCATGAACAAGCATTCAAATAAATGAAGAGAACAAAGTGCAGGCCTGCGTAATAACAATAATACAGCAATAACAAAGTACAAAGGTTTCAATTAACTGGAGATCTGGCGATGAATAATGGAAAGCAAGTCCCAATAGATTCAGGGAATGTTTACTTGATGTAACCCATTTAGTTGAAATAGAGATGCTCCTCATTATGGTGGAAATCCTCACGTGTAAAGTTAATTGGGTGTACCTCTGTGTAGACGCGTTGCTATAGAGTAAATGGTGGGTTTGGAGTTAGATGCGATGATTTTCTGTTTTTGCTTGTGAGATATGGAATTTATGTATGTCTGTGTGTGTGAATAAAACAAATAAAGCACTTTTTATATGAGTCCTCACCTCTCACAAGGTTAAACAAGTGAGACACACATCTGATTAAAAACAAGAGCTATATTGTATGGTGGAAGAGCACTTAGTTTGCAGCACTTCGACCTCGAGCGCAGTAATATTGATGGAAGTTTAAGCGAGAGGGGAAGTAGTTAGTGATGATGTTACTGCGCGCCAAGGTTGAAGTGCTGCAAACTAAGTGCTCTTCCGCCCTAATTGAGACCCATATGGGCAGATCTGAATCTGCCCCTTTAGCTTTTATATTACGTGAACGTAGTTCCAGACAATGCTTTATTATTCTGCTTAAGCAAAGTGTTTTTTGTTGTTTTGTACTTTGCTAACGGTTCCTATCCTGCATTATTACTGTACATTGTGAAATCTGTCATTTACAATACTTAAAGGCAGATGAAAACAAGGCTCTCATGTATCACACATTCACAGTGAAACAAGCATTTCAGACAGATTTGTCTTGCACATGATTTGTCTTAAAGCATTTTAAAAACACCACACAGACATATAAACAACAATAAAAACGTGATTTTCACCACAAGGAAGACTTTATTAAGCTGACAGCAGAAAATAATTTCAATTATTGCCCCACACATTTTTATTTTCATTCAGAGATAAGTTTATGTATTTGTATTCTGAATAGGCATTTAAATCTTAAAAAAGTAAGCAAAGACTTTGCTGGTTCAGCAAGGTTTAGCCGTGAAGTTTCTGTAATGTTACTTTACTATTTATTTATATTTATAGTATAGTCAAAAGCAAAGTGCTGACCAATCAGTAACATTATTGAATCACATATTAGGGTTTTGGGGGTATGGTGACAGAACTTCCAGTGACTCGTATTCCATACCAGCCTTTCCAACTTTTATTGTCTTGACCACCATGTTCAAAAGAGATGAAGCGTAGACCAGGACCATAACCTGTAAATGTGTGTGTCACCTATGAAAGAAGAAATAAAAGTGCGGTGATATTCAGTGTCCATAAACTTAAAACTATCCACAAGTTTCGGGGGGCGCTACTGTAAAATAATGTTGGTACAACTGCAGAAGTAGCATAGCAATTGTATTCTGTGTGTTAATTAGCAAAGAGGCTACGTGTTTTCCCATCATTGTTTACTTTGTAAAGGTGCAAATCTTTATGAGTGAAAAAATTTAATAGTGATAGATAAATCAACCACTAAGACTCCTGACCGTATCGTACTAATGAAGCTTTTCCATTAAATAGTACCCCACAGTTTGGTTTGGGTCAGCTCACCTCACTTTGGCTTGGTTAGCTTTTCCATCGAGTTTAGTGACACTTCGTAGTGGGAGGCAGGCCCGGTACTAGGCTTGCTGGACTGGGGGGGGCAGTCAGGATTTTTGGGTGGGCAGCCATTTCCCGACTAAAATTATTCATACACTAAAATTATGGATGTTTCAATCCAATATTATTTTGCATATGTCTTATAATAAATGGCCATTTATATGTCCTTTTGCACATTCAAATTTTAAAAGTAGATGCAATTGGATTTATAATGATTTATAATGTTATAATGATTAATGTAGTTTTACACATTAAGTCACAGTTAATGAAATCAGGCAAGCAGGTGATATAAATGCAAAGCTGTATATATAGCTATATTTTATCAATGTGTACACTAATTTATCTATAAGTGAAATAATAGATTAAATGCAAAGCCATTCTTATACCTAACCTATCCAACATATGCCTTTATTCTAAATAAACACTTGTTAGGCACTTTATTTCCACTTCTCATTCTCAAAAAATGTCTTCATTTAAAATAATGCATTTTCAATGTGATATGTGATAAGCTATATTTTAATTAATTCCTGACCCTACCATGCTGCTGCAGCAACCTCAAATATCACAACAAACACAACGGTTTAAGTAATCTATTTTGAAACATCATGAAAGCAATTTGACATGCATGACAAATTCGTCAAAAGTTATCCTGTAACAGCACCAGACAAAAGCACAAGCCTTAAAATACTGTAAGTGTGATTTGAGACGAGACCAAAGATAAATCACACTGCTTTGTTCATAACACAGCAAATTACATATTATAACACAACGCAAAATTATAAAATACAACGTTTTACCTTACAATGACCTTGCGGAGTTACAGCACCTCCTGAACTTAAAAGTATGTAGATATTTGCGTGTGAAGTTTTTCTCAAACGCGAGCTGAATGAGCTGATGAATGACGATGACAAAACCGCTAAAATGTGATTTTAAAACTGCACGCGATGCTCAGCTGTTACAATACTGTATATTTACTGCATAACCATCTTATATCATTTATATCTACTATATAGTATGCCACAACCAAACTGCATATTCTAATTTTAATAAACAGAACTACGTCTAAAACAAACACACTAAATGCTGCTGGAGACTTGCCATTGGCTGTTGTATTTGAATGAATAAATAATGAGGTGAGTCTAAGAAAGGATAAGGGGCTGTTTTGGGCATGTTTTACTATAAAAAAAAGTTTCACTTTAATATGTGTTGTGTTATTACGTTTATGTAATACTAAATTGCATTGTTTCTGATATATATTTTAAAGATGCGTTTTTTTTTAAGTTACCGTCATAGAGAACAGTAGTACGTTTCTTGTGAGTTAAATACTGCTGAAAAGACCCTCAAGGCTTGAATAGGCTAATCAGATAATAATGGGCGGAGCCGTATACACTGGTGTTTGCCAACAGAACACGTTTTTGTTTAAAAAGACGCCGTTATTTTATAGTTGGCTGGACATTTTTGGGGGGGCAGAAGGAAATTCTGGGGGGGCAATGCCCCCCCAGCCCCCCCGTAGACCCGGCCCTGGTGGGAGGGATTATAGGCGTGTCGTTATATTTGCGCTGCATACTGCTGTGACATCATACATGTGAGAGCGTCGTTGTACATCCCCATACATCCGTTTATTTCTCAGTCTACCAGAAAATTAAAATTGACCTTCACAAATAGATGTTTGCACATCACGTTTATCACTACCTCTGTCTCACATGACAGTTTCTGTACAAACACCCGTGGCGTCGGTCAACGCACCCCGCTGAGCCTCATTTAAATTGCACTTAAGCATATATGCGGACAAAAAAACATCTATTTGTAGTGGTCACTTTTAATTTTGTGGCGGACTGAAAAATAAATGAGTGTATGGGAATGTAAAACAACGCTCTCACTTGATGTCACAGTAGTAGGAAACTTGATGGAAAAGCTAACCAAGCCAAAGTGAGGTGAGCTGACCCGACCTGACCTGACCCAAACCGTGGGTACTATGCAATGGAAAAGCGCCATAAGATTCAAAACTTCGAGAGTGACGTCTGTTGGTTAATAAAACATAAATGTGTAGCAGCCGCTTCTGGATGAAGCTCCATCAGACTAAGCAACCAGCTGATAAAATTAAGATGAATTTTTATGTTATGTTATGTGTACAAATAAAGCTTAAAGTACAAGATGTGTGTGAATGGTCAATATAAATAAATTAAATTAGTTTAAAGTAAATTAGTTTACTCACTCATATTTAAATGATACGATCCGATATTGCATAAAAAAACATCCTTAATTTGATCTTACAATCATTTCTCAAAAGCCTCCACGTGTGATCCATAAAACAAATGTATATGAAAGGCCAACTCGTTCAAAAACACATGATATTTAATGTGTACTTTACGTGTATTTTACACATACTTAACATGTACTTTAAACAACACGTTACATACATGTTAAATACCACATGTATTTGCATCACTTGGCCTTCCATAAATGTATGCATGGAAAATGCAAGTACGCCTTACTTTTAGACATGAAATCTATAAATCCGCCTTTAAAAGATGCCACACTAAAGTCATTGACCTATAAAAGAGCACCTGTCAATGTTTAAAATCCTTTTCGAGCAGCAAGAATGGCTTATATGCAGCCATATCACCCTGTAGCCCAAGAAGCTAAGCAGGGCTGAGCCTGGTCAGTACTTGGATGGGAGACCACCTGGGTAAACCAGGTTGCTGCTAGAAGTGGTGTTAGTGAGACTATACTATACTGTCAAAAAATACCGTCCATTCGGATGAGACGTTAAACCGAGGTACTGATTCTCTGTGGTCGTTAAAAATCCCAGGATGTCCTTCGAAAAGAGTAGGGGTGTGCCCCGGCATCCTGGCCAAACTTGCCCATTGGCCTACTAATCATCCCTCATTCTAATTGGCTATATCACTCAGTCTCCTCTCCACTAATAAGCTGGTGTGTGGTGTGCGTTCTGGCGCAATATAGCTGGCGTCGCATCATCCAGGTGGATGCTGCACATTGGTGGTGGTTGAGGAGATTCCCCTGTTCGTATGTAAAGCCCTTTGAGTACTGAGAAAAGCACTATATAAATGTAAGGAATAATAATAATATTTCAAAAAACCTGCCACAAACAGACAAGCAAAAGTGTGTACGTCTGCTCAGACCCTGACATGGCGCTAAGCACTTTTCCACGTCAAAGAGAGTTTTTATAAATATGGGGCCTCATTTATCAACCGTGCTTACAAACAGATGTGTGCGTAAGAACAGTTTTACGCAAAGTGTGGAATTTACCATCTTACACTTACACATACGTAGAAATGTGTGTAAATATACGCACACCTCTGAGCATGCTTACGCACAGAATCTAGTGGTAGAATAGCGATACTACACAGGATCATCCCCAGTGTATATTTATTATCCACAAGCAGGTGTTAAAAACGATTTGTGGTGATTTGTCGTCAAATTTATGTTTACGCACATACTAAATTTCATCCGTATAAGAAAATATAGAAAAATTTCTATGCATGAACCCCACAGACTTTGGCGTGGATTTTTGCGTGTGCACACTTTACGATAAAATCTGTGCGTACGCACACTTTATAAATGAGGATCTTTATCTCTTGTATTCAGTTTAGTTTTAAAGTTGACCTGATTTCTTTCCTAAACTTGGTTTTATTGTAAACAATTCACACGTCCACATTTTACCTGTGTCCAAGTGGTTTCAGCGGGCACAGTCACATCAGCCGGCTTAAATGTAGCAATGACCTCACGATTTTCATTGAGCAGTGACACAGTAAGCCTATAAACGCCCCCACAGTCATGTCGAGTGGCGTACCTAAACACAGAGACATGCAAAAGAAATGAACTTCTATACATGAAATGAAGACAATACTGAAGTAGATGCTAAAGACTCACCAGTCCCTCACAGTCACTTCAGGCGCAGAATCTAAATATGCAGCATCATAACCGCTTTGCAGCAGAATGATCACTTGTTTTTTAAGACACAGCCTGGAAAATTTTACAGAAATGAACAATTAGAACCAGAGTATGATCATAAACTCACATTCACACATTATTAATATTGTCTATTCCTGTAGTGCTGAATAATTTTCTCTTACTTATGTGAGGTGCAGAAGTATGAAGCCACTGCATTATCTGTCATCGGTTCAACTATCCATTTGTCTCCACCGTTCTGCGTCAACTCCCAGTTACTAAAATCATCTTAAAAACACATGAGATAAAAGCTGTTTATAGACTAAGATGGCTACATGTTACTGGTCAATGACATACATTGTCTATATTTTATCTAAAACTATTTTAACACGACTCTTATGTAATAATGATACAGTATTGAATTACTTACAAAAAGATATTTGTAGTGTTAAAACCTTATCAATAAAAACGCAACTGTACACTGTCAGAAAAAATGTCAAAATATACCCAAGCTGTCACTGGGGCAGTATTGTACCCTTTAAAATGCTCCTGATATGCACCATTAAGGTACAGATATGTATTTAGTTGATACTAATATATATCTTTGAGGTACTAATTGCAACTCTTTAGGTCAAAAGTTGTACTTTTTGAAAGGGTAACACAGTGAGAAGTTCAGATACAAAACCCTCAAGTGTGTCCGACATGTTTTCTTGTATATGGGCTGTTATGAGTCATTTCACTTTAATGGCAATGAAAATGTTATTAGTCAGTAATTGAAAAAAAACACTTTTATGCTAATGATACTGTTATTTATACATTTGCTCCATCTACAGGCAGTGAAGGAGCTTCAGTTTGCATTTCATTCATTGGAAGATGCTCTGGTTAGTTAAAATTCAGAGAAAACAAAGTTTATGTTTTTTTCAAAAGCTCAGGCACAGCTTGATCATTTTAGTATTTTTACATTTGATGGTAAAGTTATTGAAAGAGTACCTTTTTAAAGTACTTGGGGATTTGGATGGATGATTAGCTTTTATTTAATGTAAATATTGCTACTCTAATCGATTGGCTTTTATATTAGAAATAAATCTAACTTTACTTTAAAGACCGAAAAGAAACTTGTAGAAGCTTCAACTGTGTTTGATTATGGTGACATATTATACATGCATGCAACCTCTATAATTTTAACATGCCTTGATTCGGTATACCATGTTTTCTTACAAATGCAAAGTCCCGTACTCATCATGGCATTTTATATGAGATGGTGGGTTGGACATCATTTGCTATACATAGAAAACAGCACTGGTACATTTTTATTTAAAAAGCAATGTAAACTTCCAGCTTATCTCTGTACACTTCTTTGTCTTTGTTCTGGCAATTACCAGCTACGCTCTTACAAGTGTTTGCTTTTTAACATACCTCAAGTTTGCAAAATAATTAGCAAAAAGAAAACTAGATAAATTTGTGTCCATTGGTCTCTCTTGTAAAAAAAATCAATTTCTTTGGACAAAACATAGTAAAGAGTTGCAATATCACTAAAGATGCAACTAGAAACATTGCAAATGATGAACGTCAGACTGTGAAATAAAGAAAGTGAAGCACACATTAGGGGGCGCTGTGATGTTTGTGGTGTTGTATTCAGGTCCAAGTACTCTCAAGAGATTCAAGATTGAATGTGATGCACGGCTGTTTAACATTCGTCTACTGTGCACTTAAAGCAGTGATTGGGGGGCATTACATTTTATAAAATACATTAATTTGTAATAAATGTGTAATTAAACTTCAGAAAAATATACTTTCCAACAAATAGCACCATGGCTTGACTTTCACTTTTTTGCTTAACAGCCACATGTGGTTAGTGTGGTTTTCCAAAGTTACTAGTCACTCAGCATTTTCACTGCCCACAATGTTGTTGTTGAAGTTGAAGTGTTGTTTAAGTTGAAGTGTTGGTAAAGTTGTTAATTAAAGTTGCTTTAGCATGCTAAATTTACTTGGTTTACTTAACCTTTTCAAAATAATACAGACTGAACATCCAAATTAAGAATACAGCATCACTACACGTCTTGTCATATTTAGATGCATGGAAAACATGCAGTTTAGTAAATCATAAATAAGAGTAGCTTCCAATGGATATAATAAAAGTGATTCAGGGGTTTATAAGATTGAATAAAAAAGATAAACAAAAAGCATAAACAAAAACTTGAAATATTTATTAACAACAGCAGTAAATGCTGTAGTGCTGCATGTAGACAAAACAAAGCTATGCACTAAAAACAAGGAATACATTTTTGTATTGGAAATACGCATGAAACAAATATCTAAAATTTGAATGAAAACTGCTTAAGACCTGAATTTTTTGTCAACTTTATCATGCAGAGAGCGTGATCATGGTTTCTGTTTTAGGCACTTATTTTCTGAGACAAATTAAAGGGCATTACTATCACAAAAACAAATTTAAAAAATCACAAGCATGAACCTCTGTCTCTGCCTGGACATGACCTCTCAGATATGTGCTAAACTCTATGATTTTCTCTCCGCTCTCACCCAGAGATTGTGCTCACATTTACCCTCGTCTGAAGTGTTTACCCACATTTGGTGGGTGTTAATGTCAAGCCCTGAGCAGCACTACATTTATATTATGTTTGTTAACACAAATTTTAAGTTTGAGGTTGTTTTATGTCATGAATTTTCACACAATTGGGGGTAAACGCCGAAAAGTGACTGACTCAGAAAGACTGCCGAGAACCACTGACTTGGAGTACTTTGCTCAAAAATGTACATGGTGTTTACTGGATTCTGCCAACAAACTGATATTTCTGAATGGCCTGAGTCAGGGATTAAGCGGATTTGAAGCGAAAGTATTTGATGAATGTATAAAACGTGCTAAGAGCATAAAATGTGCCGAGAGCATTTGATTAATAATATCTCAATAATAATGAGGTGGCGTTAGCAGAGCTCTTCTTATCTAAACATACATTTTCCCTTACACACATACACATATATTTTTAATATTATTTTACTTACCGTCTCCATATGGATTTTTCAGGAGGTTTTTAGCCATTTTTGAGTTTTGCTTTCCCTGTACCAAATAAAAGAGAATAAGGTCATATGGAACATTAGCCGGGTTTCCAGCCAAATGTGAAGCGAATCTTTAAAAAAAATTGCAAAAAAAGAGAAAAACAAACAAAGTAGGTGCGTTTCCATCAAGTTGTTTGAGCAAATGACAGTGGTATTGGTTTATTAGCCATGCAGCTTGTAATTGCCAAACTAAATTCTTTACACAGAAAAAGAAATGCAGAATTTTTTATGCAGGCACTAGCAGCAAGGGCATTGCAGTGATGTCGACCAATCACATTCCCCGCCCAAACAGCTAGGCTGGGTTTAATGTTCGGAATGTTCATTTACTTTTTTACGCATAGATCAAAAACCACCTCAAGCCAGCGTAAAAACTTTTTTGCAAATTAAGGAATTTTTTTTAAAAAATTGGCGTTTCCTTGATGCAATATTTTACAATGCACTTGAAATCATGGTGATGGAAACATGAAGTGTCTTTTTCTATATAAAAAAAATTATGCAATGTGCAGGTTTAATCAAAATGGTTATCCATTTTAGGTTTTTGACTATTATATAGTTGGCATAACTTAAAAAC
Organism: Misgurnus anguillicaudatus; assembly: GCF_027580225.2. Lineage (NCBI taxonomy): Eukaryota > Metazoa > Chordata > Actinopteri > Cypriniformes > Cobitidae > Misgurnus > Misgurnus anguillicaudatus. Next base: position 50,322 of record NW_027395292.1, read on the forward strand.
AGGTTGAAATTATTTTACATAATTTGATTAACAAAAACTTGGATTTTTGAATATTTTTTTATTTATAAGCTCTTTCCTCATGAGGACTTTGACTTCTGTCCACAATGTTGGTGTTTTCAGTTTTTAAGTATCCTTAATATAGACATTTTGCAAAACCTGACCCCTTTAATCTTATGCACCACCATCAGTAGTTTCACCAAAAATGACTCTCTGTTTTAAATTCAGAAAATGAGTTTAAAGTTTGCAGTGCTATCTAAACACATCTTTCACACTAAATAAAAGCAATATTGATTCTTGTTTAATGTAAATGAGAGGCATGACCTCTAATAGCTGTGGACTATAAAGATTTAATTCTTCTATCCTTTAACAATCAATGACTGCCCCATGATGGGATAAATGCAAAATACACTCATACACAATGGCTATTATAAAATGTGCAATACTTACCTACAGTGAGTTGAGCTTTTCAGGTGTCACTAAAGCACTGCGTAGAGTATTTATTGGGTGTAAACTTCCTAAAATCGAATATGGGATGTAACACATGCAATTTTGTACCAGTAAAAGTGGGTTTCCAAAAAGCATCGTTAGCAACTATGGCCGCAAGTTGTGATGTTTAAGCATAGTTCAGCATTTAGAGTGTTTTTTGGTAAAATCGTTCAGCGGACAATAACAAACTGCATCGCAAGCTTCTGTGGTCGTAACTGTTGTTGTTGAGTTGTGGTTAGCTGGGCTGTGAAAGCGTTGTACTTTGTTGTTATTGCCGGGCATTGATTGTGCTTTTGAACAAAATAAACATGCAAAATGCAGTGCATTCTATATCCAGCATTTAAACATCATCACTTTTTAATCAGAGTATAGCATAAAGTCAACTAAACACATGGGATTTTTATCTGGGGGGAATTTCTTAAACAACCACGTAGCTTACTGATTAACCACCATAGTATGACACATAGTTAAAGAAACTAAGGGCCAGATTTACTAAACACGGCAAATTAGCACGAGAGCGCAATTCCAAAAATGCGCCAATGGGAGTGGTAAGACATGCGGGTTATTTACTAAAAAAGTGCAAGTAACACAAGTGCAACAGCTGATTTCCATAATGACCATCGCAATCTACTAAGAGCTGCGCAAATTAGTTCATTAGTTCATGCGTTAACTCATCAAAGCTGATGAGTTAACGCATGTTGCGCTTGAGTTCAGCACCACACTGTAAAACCTAAAAGTTAACTCAACTCAAACCATTTAAGTAAACAGGTTGCATTAGTTTTAAAACACATACATTTGAGTACTGTGAACTTAAACAAATTGAGTCATATGCAGTTATGCACTTATATTTAAGTTCACACTACTTTAATATAAGTGCATGATTGCACATGACTCAAGTTCACAGTACTTAAATTTATGTGTTTTAAAACTTAAATGGCCTAATGCAACCGGATTACTTAAATGGTTTGAGTTAAGTTAACCGTTAGGTTTTACAGTGCACGGACATCACAGCTAACAAAGCCACTGGACACTGAAAAGTTAAGGTTTACAATAATTTTTGAAACATCTGGTATTGTGTGACTTCTCCTAATAGTGACTTCTATTTTATTTACTTCAGCAAATAAAAAACATGGCTTGGCAAACAATATTTTTGAATAATATCTTCCAAATAAACTGTTACGTGTTAAAACAATCATATGCATTGTATCACGTGTTCTCTGCTCTCTGTGATGTCTTCTTTAAAACTTTTAAAACTAAAAACTTTCATTATTCACTTACATATCCACGCATTATTCTGGAAAAATATTACATTTAAATATTAAGTAGATTGTGGTCGCATTTCATTAAATTTTATTGAGTTGGCTTGTAAGATTTTGGGTTGGAAAGCTTCAGAAAAGCTCACGTGATTTCTTAAGAGAACATAGGGACCATCAATGCTTATTGGTTTTTGCATTGCATTGTGGGAATTTTTAGGGAACGAGTTTTTCAATCCACTGGAAAGATTTTGCAATTGAGACCAGTGTTGCCCAACATACGATAATTGCCGTATTTGTACCATAATTTTTATCTACGTACAATCAATAATGAAAAACTCCCATAATGTCCAAAACTTTTTTAATTTTGATCATAAGGCTTCTATACCCACTGATCTAGCTGTGAATCCTACAGTACGTCTGCGTAAGTCACATTTTGATATACAGTTGTTATATTTTATGTAATTTATACAATGCCTACACTGTAAACAAATTTTGTAGAAATTACAGTACTGTAGCTGCCAGTAACTTACTGTAGATATTACATTTAAGTTATTTAGCCTAAAATGAAACATTTTCAAGTCTTTATCTTCTACAGTACGTTACTGGCAACCAGCTGCATAATTACAGCAAATTTACAGTGTTTATTGTGACCGTGCCATTTTTGTATTCATTGATGTTCTCTAATAATAAAAATAAAAATGTGAATGCATGTTACACATGTCTTTCATTTCATCTCCTGTTATGTCTTCTTGGCCAATCAGGGTGGAGAATGACTCTCACAACACAAGTTAACTTTACTGCCGTGACATTTACCGCTTGTTTATTTATTTATCTACTGGGGTAATTTGCGAGCTGTCAAAGGTTGTTGGTTTATATAATTAGCTGTATTCTGCCCATTCTGACTTAATAATATAAATTTTCTCTTATTATGCTTGCAAATGCTACCTTTGAGCTCAGTGTACCTGCCATCGCTCGGTCATTGTTGGTGTGTGCGATTCGGAGGGACTTCTGCACGTGGACAGGGATGCCTGTAAGATACTGTTGTATTTTTTCTCATGTCTGCAGAATCTGTTAATGTAACATAAGCTTTTTTCGCAGTTTTCGAGATTTTTATGCTTTACTTTGTGCTTACTTCCACGTGTGACATTTATCTCTCACACGGACATGCACACATGAACAAAAAGCCAGTTAAGGTGTTAACATGCAACACACAATCTGGGTAATAAACATAGACTTCCTGTGCCGATTGGCTATTGCTTACATCGTTTAACTTTCACAAAGTTGCTATGTCTTGACTAGGTAGTTAGTTTATGCATCATACTATAGTGGTTCTACCTATGGGGTAATGTTTGCATTCCTGTCACTTTCGGTGTAATTGTACGATAACGGTAGGTCCCACAAGCAAACTTTAAGTGTTCATTTGTAGCAGAGATGTGTGTGTTGATTGTGTCAAAAAATATTAATGTAACTTAAATATTTTTTTAAAGATAGAGCAAAAGTCAAAAAGCGTTAGGTTGTGCCCCGCTCCCCCCTACACTGTGAAATTTGTCCTTTACAATACTTTAAGGAAGATGAAAGCAAGGCTCTCAGGTATCATGCATTCACCCTGAAACAAGCATTTCAGACAGATTTGTCTTAAAGTATATAAAAAACACCACACAGACATATAAACAACAATAAAAACTTGATTTTCACCACATGAAGACTTTATTAAGCTCTAAACTGACAGCAGAAAATAATTTCAATAAACCCTCACACGTTTTCCTTTTCATTCAGAAATAAGTTTCTGAATATGCATTTAAATCTTAAAAAGTAAGCAAAGGCTTTGCATTTTTCAGCAACGTTTAGCCGTGAAGTTTCTGTAATGTTACTTTACTATTTATTTATATGGTAAAAAGCCAAGTTCTGACCAATCAGTAACATTATTGAATCACATATTAGGGTTTTGGGGGTATGGTTGCAAAACTTCCAGTGACTCTCACTCCAAACCAGCCTTTCCAATATTTACTGTCTTGACCTCCATGTTCAAAAGAGATGAAGCGTAGACCAGGACTATAACCTGTAAACTTGTGTGTCACCTATGAAAGAAGGAATAAAAGTGTGGTTATATTCAGTGTCCATGAACTTAAACTATACACAAGTTTCGGTGGGCAGTACTGTAAAAAGAATGTGGGTACAACTGCAGAAGTAGCTTTTAGCAATGGCTACGTGTTTTCCCATCATTGTTTACTTTGTAAAGTTGCAAACCTTTATGAGTGATCATGGGCAAAGATTTAGGGTGGGACGCTAGGGACATGTCCTTACCAATATTCAGGGAAGACTGAATTGTCCCTAGCAATAATTTCGACCAAATAATTAATCTGTATTAATATATAACCACTGATGTCCGTCTTATTCTTGTGTTTTCTATTTTTTACTTATTATATTTTTTTCAGGAATCATTTAAATGAGATTAAAAATCTTTTGCGATCCCGTTCTGTAAAAATAACGCTCTATGTGGTACACAAACGGTTAACAGCTTTCGTTCTCTGCAATGCCCGCCTCCGTAACTCACATCGCTAATATGATTGGCTTTGCATTTCTTTAGTCCCGCCTCTCTAACTCACATCACTTTCTGATGGGCTTATCTTTACTCGCTACGTGTGATATGATGGTTTCACATTGTACAACGCGCCAAAGTTCACTCAACAAGACGCGCGTGATTATTTGGGCTACAGGTAAGTGAGGAAAAAAGTATTATTATACCCACTGTAACTGTTTCATGCACAAAAAAAGTTGTGTCACATAATGATTCAAGGACAGTGTTTTCACCAATACACGACAATCCCATGTTAACCTGAGGAGTTGCAAACTTGTTTCAACCTTTTATAAATGGGGTGGCAAGGTTATTTAGGGGGTCCCTAATCCATGAAAGAAAATAAGCCCAACATGGTAAAAACATGAATTCATGTCATGATTGCTGAATACTTTACATTACTGCACTGTGCTCATTACTTGCACAGATGTAGACATAATGTAAGATTTAATGTGAACTACAGAAACGTTAATAAACGTTGTTCAGGAAACAGCATGATATACATACACCTACTTCAACACTGGGATTTTTTTGGCAAAATTAAATTAAGAATTAAATATTAATTGCATATTCTTTAATGTTATAAAGTAAATTTGGATATATGTTACAATGTGATTTTCTTTTTTTTTTGACAAAGACTTAAACAGTTACTGTTTATTAGGCTCTAGGACATAATGAATTGTTTATTATAGTACATTAAATTTGGGATGGCACCGGGGGTGGCGAGTCAGATGTCACTGAGTAAAGTGCATACTGAGTTGTCTGTTGTTTATGTCAAGTAAACGGTGATAAACAGTTTTTGCAATGCGACCATTTTATTTATGTCCCCACCAATGCCAGAATCAAACCTACGCCCTTGTGAGTGATGTCGTTACGGCGCTCAGGGACAACATATTAGATATAATTTTGTTTTGCTTTTTGAAAATGTAGTTTTTGGTTATTCGAAATATGAAAAGTGTGTGATAAAGGAGGCTTTTGTAATCAATCTATTAGAAGGGAGGTATCTAAATTGTTTGCATGGAGTTGTGTTCAGAATTTGAAGTTGAATGTCCAAAAAACAAAGAAAATGGTGTTTGATTTCAGAAGGAGGACAAATGCTGTTTTGCCATTGACTATAAATGGTCAGGACATTGAAAATGTTCAATGTTTTAAGTTTCTGGGGACTACAATCTCTGCATCACTAAAATGGGATGACAACCTGAGAGGTATTATTAAAAAATCTCACCAAAGGCTCTTTTTCTTAAGATAGCTCAGAAAGTTTGGCGTATCTAAAGCTGGTATGTTAAATTTTTATAGAGCAGTCATTGAAAGTGTTGACATTCTCACTTATAGTGTGGTTTGGTAACTCCACAGTTCAGCAGAGAGCTCAGATTAATAATATTCCTCGGGTTGCTTCGAAAATTATTGGTTGTGATCTTCCCTCTATTGATGAGATTTATGTTTCACGTTTGGAGAAAAAGGGATTAATGATCCTGAAAGATACCTTACATCCAGCTAGTCACCTCCTTAGGCCTCTTCCTTCAGGTAGACGCCTTAGAGCAATTAAAACTAAGACTACACGTTTCTTAAATAGTACCTATTGTAGGATTGTTCATGCTCTCAACTCTTCTGCAACTGTATTTCATTCCTTATAATTGTTCAGAAATATACCTTTGTACGTGTGTATGTAACAATGTATTTCAATGTATTTATATGTTTGACAATATTGTGGATGAGCTCACCAAGAAAATTCCAAGGAATAAATCTTTGGCAATAAATAAATAAATAAATAAATATTAATATTATTGGTCAAATTTCATATTCATAAGTGTAAGTTATCTAACAAAAAGCCACTTTTTTCTGTATTCCTCAAAGAATTTAAAAATTATTTTTCCACAATTCAATCTAGTACTAATAGAAAAGCTATAAAAACTGTTCATTTATGTACTGTCTTTAAAATCTTTGACTGATGTAATGGTTTTGTATTTTATTTTTTTTATTTTTTGTGTGAGTGTATCTTTTATTTGCTCTAAAGTTGTATACTGTATCATTCTGTTGTTTAAAGCAATAATAAAAAAATAATAGTGATAGATAAATCAAGCACTGAGATTTAAAAATGTTGAAAACAGCGCCATCTGTTGGTTTATAAAACATAAACCTGAAGCAGACGCTTCTGGAAGAAGCTCCAGCTGATGAAGTTTAGATAGATGTTATTTGTACAAGTAAAGCTTAAAGTAAAACGTGTGAATGGTCAATATAATCAATTTAATTAAAGTCAATTTGTTTAAACACTCACTACATTCCAGTTTAAGTTCATAGTTATGATCCGATATTGTACCCATAGGAAACTTGTGGATAGGTTTGAACATCAGGAAGCTATTTGTCTGATAGATTCAAGTTAGCTGCTAATATTATAGAAACAGTCACACAAACATTAATGTACTAAAACACAACCTGCAGAAAGTAATTTCAGAGCGGTATCCCGAAGCCCCAAGCTTAATATTTCTATGCAATTATTGGTCACACTTTAAAATAAGGTCTCATTTGTTAACATTACTCAGGGGTGGTTTCCCGGACAGGGATTAGACTAGACCAAAATAAATGTAAGAGCTGTCCAAACTGAAAGCAACTTGCACTGACATATCTTAAAATACACACTGTACAAATACTTTGCTGCCTTAATTTTTTTTGTTAAATCAACTCAGATTTACAAGTCATGTCAACATAGATGTCTCACCTGTAGTTATAAAAACTCATCTCTAGTCAAGATAAATAATAGTAAGTTGAAATGACTTGTAAATCCGAGTTGATCCAACAAATAAATTTAAGCCAGCAAAGTATTTTTTACAGTGCATATGTGCCTTTGTTTTGCCTCAAAATGCACACAGGTAATGTCATTAGTAAGGCATGTTTGTTAAAACTAGTTATATTTCCTAATTAAACTAAGGCCTACTGTAGTCCTGGTTTAAGCTAATCCCTGTTTGGGAAACCACTTCATAATGTATTACCTAACATGAACTAACCATGAGCAGTACATTTCTTACTGTATTTGTTAATCGTTGTTAATGTTAGCTACTAAAAATACAGCTGTTCATGTTTTTTTTTCATGTTAGTTCATGGTGCATTAACTAAAGTTAAAAAGATTTGAATAATGTATTAGTAAATGTTTAAATGAACATTAACAAAGATAAAATATACTATATAAGTGCAGTTCATTATTAGTTCATTTTAACTAATGTAGTATGTTAACTAATAAACCTTATTGTAAAGTGTTACCCACACTGCAAAAAATGATTTTCAAGAGAAAAAAAATTTGTATTGTTTTCAGTAAAAATATCTAAAAATTCTTA